>NC_136514.1:4844908-5069908 GCF_053919585.1 Euprymna scolopes | reverse complement strand
ATCTTGTTTAACTTGAGAATCCTTCTGTCAAACTCAGGAATTTGCACTAAATTTCGACCAGAACCCTTTATTTAATTCACAGGAGTAGCATGCTCTAGTTCTGTCAGCCATGACTAGGTAGAAGTCCTATCAATTCCCAAGCGTATTCTAAGTTTTCCCCGAGTTCGAGAAAATACACCTGAAAAAGATCGACGATTATATCGACCGAAATTGGCAGATGAATATTCTATTCTCAAAATTGGCAGATGAATATTCTATTCTCAAAATTGGCAGATGAGTATTCTATTCTCAAAATACAATTTCAACAATTTTCGCCGAAAATTTAATTAAAATCGAAAAAAATCTTACCAATTCTTTTTTGGTGGAAAACAGGCTTTGGGAGCTGAAAACAGAATTGAAAGATTTGGTTAGCTTAAAAAAATGCAAACTTAAATCTACATAGCTCTATCATCTATATTGAGCACTATATGAGACACATGTAGGTTATTATATATATGTACACATTGAAAAGTTTGACTTATGTCCAGGAAACCTACATCTAAAATTTCAAGTGTTTAAACCCAAAATTGATGGAGGAGTTTGGTAGAGTCTGCAAAGGTCAACTCTTTCAACTTTAACCTCTTGGCAGCCAAATTTTCGCCCACAAACTGATTAAAAAGATTGCTGCATGTCTGACTACCCTTTATGTAAAATTTTAAATGTTTAGACCCAAAATTGGCTGAATAGTTTGCTAGAGACCGCAAAGGCCACATCTTTGAACTTTGACCCCTTGGCAACCAAGTTTTCGGCCAAAAACCGATTAAAAGGCTTGCCCTATGTCTGAATGCACTTTATGTATAATTTCAAATGTTTTGAATAAAAATTGGCTGAGTAATTTGGTAGAGACCGCAGAGGTCAAATTGTTTTAAAAACTTTGACCCCAATTTTGACTCCTTAATATTCTTTTTGAGCTGAAATCAAATTAAAAAGTTGGATCCATGTCCAAGTAACTTATATCTAAAATTTCAAGTGTTTAGACCCAAGATTGATAGAGGAGTTTGGTAGAGTTTTCAAAGGTCAAATCGTTGAATATTGACCCCTTGACAGCCAATTTTCTGTCCGAAAACAGATTAAAAAGATTTTCCTAAATCTCAATACCCTTATGTCAAATCTCGAGTCTGTAGACTGAAAATTGACAGAGTAGCTTGGTAGGGAAATGTACACATTGACACACACCCAATTTAACTTTATATATATAGTGTAATAGACAAGGTCTAAATGAGCAAAATCTCAGTAAAATGTATTTAAAGGTTCCGTGCTCTGATTATTGCAGTTATGATAAGCTCAATATATATATATATATATATATATAAAAAAAAGGGTACAAAATTATCCTAAGAGGAAACCTAACAGAATCATATTTAGATGTACGATCGTTTCAGAGACGATATCCTTTTATTCATTCGATATTTACAAATAAAACCATTGAGAAATAAGTAAAATATTTCTGGATATCGTCTCCTCATCAGCATAAATGGAAGGGGAGGGGGGAGAAGACACCAAATTTTAACCAACTTATTGAAGTAAATATAGTTTGTGACTCTAGAACAAAAAATATATTTTTTTTTAAGTTGAAGCAAATTCTTTTGTTTATATGATTAATAATAATAGATATATGTCTATGGGATACAATTAAACTATTGTGTAATGAGTTTTTAATTGGTTGAATATTGTAGGTTTTCTTTTAATTTCCTTTTCGGATTATCGACATTATATATACATAGCTGCATTTTTCAATATTTCATTCTAAATAGCCAGTCATTTGCATTTATACAAAAAATTTCAGCCGCTTTCATCGATTACATATTCTCTCTGACCTAACATTTTTGGTAACATAATTTTACTTATTTACTCATAAATAACAATGGCCGACTCCTAATTTAATCGTCTGTCTTAGTTCTTCAGTCTATTCTTTTTTTCTCTAATAAATAAAACTTTTAAATATTAACAGCAATTCATTCGTACATTTCAAACCAATTGTACATTATATTACCTTTCCAATCAATTGTGCAGTTCAATAATTTGTCCATCTGTGGAGCAAGAATTTTGCAGAAATCTTCAAAGCTGAATTCAGTTTTCCCTTCCAGTCCTGATTGTTTAATCATGGCGTCCATTAAAGCATTCAGTTCATTTTCTTTTAGTTTGCTGTGACTCATTTCAAGCAGGGACCTAAAAACACAAACAGATTTTAAAAATAATTACAAGGGCGATTTGGAGGCCTCCCTTTATTTTGTCTTCTTACTACAGAAAATGCGCTCAGAAAGAAATACATAGCCACTTTTAACGATAAGATGTAATTTAATAAAAAGATTTAAAATTAGAACACATTTGTATCTAACAGGCAGTTTAATAATGTTACACAATGAGGGCTGATTTTAATTCTGAAAAATTTTGAATGACACTTTTAACGGTTAGACATTAGAGGTTAGAGGTAGAAGTCATGAAACCACCTGATTCCCAGGTGAAGATTTTCTGCCTCTTGGCTGGCGAGATTTCAAACAAGAAAGACGTGTTTAGTCTGCTGTCCCCAATGAGGCTACATTTTAACAAGGCAAGCTATCCGTCTGTCTGTCTACAGTTCTCACTCTTTCCTACATGTATGAAAGTAACTTATCTTTCTGATACTTTCTGTAACCGTGCTTTTCTTGTAATAAATCTTTATTAAAAAATAAACATTGGAGTCCGAGTGGTTTAGCAGCCGCAGAAAAACAGAAACTTACGTTTCTGACTATGAACTGCATATCATAGTTTATACACACATTGGTGAAAATATATACTACCAAGCTGCTCGGCGTTGCCCAGTCGTAAAATATACATAAATATATTTTACTTCATACAGAAACTATGACATGTGCATTCTAGTATTATGTGTTTTTCTAAACAGTTTACTTCTTGTAAGTAAAAAAAAATACTCGAGCTAAGATCGAAACCAAAACCTAAAGACAGTGAGTCAAGTACGATAACCATTAGGCCACCTTGACACGTTCTTTAAAAATTGTTTTCAAACTTATTTATTCTTAACATAATGTGAACGATTCACGCATGTGCAGTCATTAAACAGTTGACAAACATAAAAATTCTATGACGCCCAAGTACCAATTTTTCAATTTTACCCCTTAACAGCCCTTTTTTCTGGATGAAAACCGATTAAAAAGTATTCCATATGTCTGAATACCTATATACCAAAGTTCAAGTCTGTAGATAAAAAATCTGTTGAGTATATAGGTTGAGAAGTGTCCTCACACACACACACATATTCTCACTTTTATAGATATGATAGATATATATAGTCAAAGTCTGCCTGTTTGTCTGTTGGTCTATCCTCTTTTTCTCAGAAACTACTGGACCTGTCTCACTGAAATTTTGTATAGTCCTTTGCTATGGTAAGACACAGTGAACTAAGTTCTATGCTATCTGTTAAATGCACAGGAAGGGATTAATATTTTATGCAAAACTGAGTACAAATGTAACCATCCTTATTATTTGGATTCTTCGGACTACCGTTTTCATTTTGAGTGTCATTTTCCCAACGTTTCGGTCGATGTAACCTCCGACTTTCTTCAGTTGTATCTTGTCAAACTCGGGAATGTTTCTGTCGAACTCAGGTATTTGGACAGAATTTTGAGTGGAACCCTTTATTTACTTCACGGGTTAGCATGCTTTTCTTCATGGCTGACGGAATAAAGAATCCAAATAATATGAATAATCAATCCTCATCTCAAAAAGTCAGAAACATCAGATGCAACGATATTCAACTATCAATTTGGCATAAAGCACTTTAATTTCTAAGTCAACGGGCTATAACTTTTGCTTGTTTTAACAGGCTAAAAGTCTAGTCTATATATAACATTAGATAGAGAGGTTATATTGCTACAAGAGAGGGAGAGAGACGGTGGACGAGTATATATTTTACATTCATGTAATCTAATCTACTTGATAACTTCCGAGGCTTCCTTATATTAAGATTCTTATCTTTGTAACATTTTGTTTCTTCCTTCCTTAATTCGTACTTTACGCTTTGAAAAAGGCCAAATACAATTTTTGAAGACCAAACTGCTTTAAAAAAAGGCCAACTTCACGAAATTTAGCCTTAAAAAAACTGCCAATCTGGCAACCCTGAACAAGAATATAAGAGTAACCTTTCTTTGATGTAGCCTCGTTTTCGAGTACCATTATAATAATAGATGATCATTGTTGCAATGATATGAGAAAGGAACTCGTAGTAATTTCGACATGCACCGATCATTCACTGAAGAAAGAAGCCAGCAAAACATTCTGTAAAAAAGGGAACATTCGAAAGAAACAGGGTAAAAACATAAGATTGTCTACTTGGGCTGAAGGAGCAAATTAAAGATTGCTTCTTACAATATGATTTCATTATCTGTATTAAACTATGTAGTATAATATTTCTTAGTATTTATTAATTTATCTCATTTGGGTCAGGTCTCTATTTAAAATAAATGGACACCATTTTCATACATTTGTTAATAAATTAGCTGCATGTTGTTAGTTTTTCTGTCCAAAAATTAAAATTTTTGCACTATCCACAAAAATATCAGCTTTATCAAAACATTTTTGTTGATGAAATATTTTTCTCATTCCTTGAAATTCCCCACGTCCTACTAGTGTTAAATAAATCTTAAAAAATGACTTTGAATTTCACACATATTTATTTCTTCTTTAAAATGACACCTTCCATTTTTTTTTTCCTCTTTGAAAATTAAAAAAAGGAAAGAAAAAGAAACATATGAACGCTTTCCCTTATTTCGAATATTTCATGTGTTATGTATTGGCCTCCTGAAAGACGCCGAGTGGCCTTGCTAATTATCGATTGTAAGATCAACTATTATTATTAAAAATTAGATGTTTATTTAAAGGAATTATTATTATGAAAGAACATTATTATGATTATCGATATGAAAATTAGATTGTGTTACAAAGACAAATAATGTTTATAAGTTATGCAATGTAGTGGAGATCTTTGGAACAAATGAATAGAAATGTCAATTACATAAACAAAATAGGTTTTCAAGGCTATTTATAAACAATAAATTTGGCCAGAGAAAACGTGACTGAGAAGTCACCTGTTAGGTCTTTGTGTAGTCGAATAACGTAAACACAAAGAATTAGTTTTAATATATACAGGCAAGTTAGAGAAGGAAGTTAGGAGGTGAAGAGGGGAGTTGAAGAGGAGACGTCAGATAGCCCAGTCGGGACTTAAAAGTCAAGAGAAGAGTTAGTCGCTTTTATGACGCTAGGAAGAGGCGTATTCCAAGAATGTTGTAATCTCTAAAGATATCCGACCGGAACCAAAGAATAAACGTTGTTATATATAAACTAGCATTTCAGCCTGGCGTTGCCCGGGTGTTTGGATGTGTATGTTGAGCAAAAAAAAAAAAAAAATTGGTAGTAGGAAGACTGGCTCGAACCCGTTCCGCAAAGGAGGAAAAGAACAAGAAAAAAACCTGACGTCTATGCTGTTACGATCACCGCCAAACCGGGAGTGACATTTTTTAAAATTTAGGCTAGACAATCGAAAGGAGAGGATGACTAAAAAATATCGGCGAAAAAAGCGACCCCCCCCGTAGAAAAGTGCCCAGTTTAAGGTGAAGATATTTATGTTTTTAGCCAATTTTTTGAGATTCGTCGTCTAAAGGGTCGAATTTCAAAACGATACTGATCTTGAGAAAATCTGTTTCCTCTGTCGAAAGTGTTGGGCAAACATGCAAACATACATGCATACATTTATATATTGGTAACTAAAAGTTTCGACCCAAACCGATGAAAAAACTTGCCCTATCTCTGAATACCCTTTATGTAAAATTTCAAATGTTTTAGACCAGAAATTGTCTGAGTAATTTGGTAGAGACCGCAGAGGTTAATTTTTTTTTTGACTTTAACTCCTATTATGACCCCTAAAAATTTATTGTTTTGAGTTCAAATCAAGTTATTAAGTTGGATCCATGTCCAAGGAACCTATATCTAAAATTTCAAGTGTTTAGACCCGAAAATATCGGAGGAGTTTGGTAGAGTTCTCGGAGGTCAAATCGTTGAACTTTAACCCCTTAACAGCCAAATTTCCAGCCGACAACCGATTAGAAAGATTTTCCCAAATCTCAGTACTCTGTATATCGAATTTTGAGTCTGTAGACTTAAAATTGACAGAGTTATTGCGTAGGGAAATGTACACAGAAAGACAGACACACAAACACTTTCACTTTTATAGATATATACATAGATAGACTAATAGATTAAACAAAAATATATACGTATACATAAATATATATGGAAACAATTTTTTGTTTACTGTAAAGATTTTATGCAAATATTATGCAAGTATAAATCATGTAGAATATCTGCATGAATATAATTACACGTAATAGTTAACTAAAGATGATCATTCCATGAGAAAACCGAAAAAACTAATAGGGAATTAATTAAGATGAATGTTTAAAAGAATATGCAAATTAGCAAGATCTTTTGCTAGTGAATCCAATTCTACAACCCATATATAAGAAAATTGTATTTTCTTTTTAAATAAAAAGAAAAGAAGGGTTTTAATATGAATATCAATACACACAAAAGGAAAACGAATTTATAGGAATATAGATAGAACTATTGTGTCATGTCGTCTATGAACAACCAGGTATTTGTCTATTTGTTGTTTAAAATGTACCGTTTTAAATGTACTGTTCACAACCGTTGACGATACAATCATCACTCGACATCTTAAATGTACAGACGGTCGATTATATAGACCGCTATGATATACACCATCTTCATCATTCTTCAAAGAACTTGTCTCCAACTCGTCATTTGTTTGTACAAGTAATTTTATCTCCTTTCCTGTAAACATATTGTCAATACGTCATTCGTTTGTACACTTAATTGTCTTCCCCATCTGTAAACATATTGTTAATACGTCATTCGTTTGTACATTTAATTGTCTTCCCCATCTGTAAACATATTGTCAATACGTCATTCGTTTGTACACTTAATTGTCTTCCCCATCTGTAAACATATTGTTAATACGTCATTCGTTTGTACATTTAATTGTCTTCCCCATCTGTAAACATATTGTCAATACGTCATTCGTTTGTACACTTAATTGTCTTCCCCATCTGTAAACATATTGTCAATACGTCATTCGTTTGTACATTTAATTGTCTTCCCCATCTGTAAACATATTGTCAATACGTCATTCGTTTGTACATTTAATTGTCTTCCCCATCTGTAAACATATTGTCAATACGTCATTCGTTTGTACATTTAATTGTCTTCCCCATCTGTAAACATATTGTCAATACGTCATTCGTTTGTACACTTAATTGTCTTCCCCATCTGTAAACATATTGTTAATACGTCATTCGTTTGTACATTTAATTGTCTTCCCCATCTGTAAACATATTGTCAATACGTCATTCGTTTGTACACTTAATTGTCTTCCCCATCTGTAAACATATTGTCAATACGTCATTCGTTTGTACACTTAATTGTCTTCCCCATCTGTAAACATATTGTCAATACGTCATTCGTTTGTACACTTAATTGTCTTCCCCATCTGTAAACATATTGTCAATACGTCATTCGTTTGTACATTTAATTGTCTTCCCCATCTGTAAACATATTGTCAATACGTCATTCGTTTGTACATTTAATTGTCGTCCCCATCTGTAAACATATTGTTAATACGTCATTCGTTTGTACATTTAATTGTCTTCCCCATCTGTAAACATATTGTCAATACGTCATTCGTTTGTACACTTAATTGTCTTCCCCATCTGTAAACATATTGTTAATACGTCATTCGTTTGTACATTTAATTGTCTTCCCCATCTGTAAACATATTGTCAATACGTCATTCGTTTGTACACTTAATTGTCTTCCCCATCTGTAAACATATTGTCAATACGTCATTCGTTTGTACACTTAATTGTCTTCCCCATCTGTAAACATATTGTCAATACGTCATTCGTTTGTACACTTAATTGTCTTCCCCATCTGTAAACATATTGTTAATACGTCATTCGTTTGTACATTTAATTGTCTTCCCCATCTGTAAACATATTGTCAATACGTCATTCGTTTGTACACTTAATTGTCTTCCCCATCTGTAAACATATTGTTAATACGTCATTCGTTTGTACACTTAATTGTCTTCCCCATCTGTAAACATATTGTCAATACGTCATTCGTTTGTACACTTAATTGTCTTCCCCATCTGTAAACATATTGTCAATACGTCATTCGTTTGTACACTTAATTGTCTTCCCCATCTGTAAACATATTGTTAATACGTCATTCGTTTGTACACTTAATTGTCTTCCCCATCTGTAAACATATTGTTAATACGTCATTCGTTTGTACATTTAATTGTCTTCCCCATCTGTAAACATATTGTCAATACGTCATTCGTTTGTACACTTAATTGTCTTCCCCATCTGTAAACATATTGTTAATACGTCATTCGTTTGTACACTTAATTGTCTTCCCCATCTGTAAACATATTGTTAATACGTCATTCGTTTGTACATTTAATTGTCTTCCCCATCTGTAAACATATTGTCAATACGTCATTCGTTTGTACACTTAATTGTCTTCCCCATCTGTAAACATATTGTTAATACGTCATTCGTTTGTACATTTAATTGTCTTCCCCATCTGTAAACATATTGTCAATACGCCATTCGTTTGTACACTTAATTGTCTTCCCCATCTGTAAACATATTGTCAATACGCCATTCGTTTGTACACTTAATTGTCTTCCCCATCTGTAAACATATTGTCAATACGTCATTCGTTTGTACACTTAATTGTCTTCCCCATCTGTAAACATATTGTTAATACGTCATTCGTTTGTACACTTAATTGTCTTCCCCATCTGTAAACATATTGTTAATACGTTATTCGTTTGTACACTTAATTGTCTTCCCCATCTGTAAACATATTGTTAATACGTCATTCGTTTGTACATTTAATTGTCTTCCCCATCTGTAAACATATTGTCAATACGCCATTCGTTTGTACACTTAATTGTCTTCCCCATCTGTAAACATATTGTCAATACGCCATTCGTTTGTACACTTAATTGTCTTCCCCATCTGTAAACATATTGTCAATACGTCATTCGTTTGTACACTTAATTGTCTTCCCCATCTGTAAACATATTGTTAATACGTCATTCGTTTGTACACTTAATTGTCTTCCCCATCTGTAAACATATTGTCAATACGCCATTCGTTTGTACACTTAATTGTCTTCCCCATCTGTAAACATATTGTCAATACGTCATTCGTTTGTACACTTAATTGTCTTCCCCATCTGTAAACATATTGTTAATACGTCATTCGTTTGTACACTTAATTGTCTTCCCCATCTGTAAACATATTGTTAATACGTCATTCGTTTGTACATTTAATTGTCTTCCCCATCTGTAAACATATTGTCAATACGCCATTCGTTTGTACACTTAATTGTCTTCCCCATCTGTAAACATATTGTCAATACGCCATTCGTTTGTACACTTAATTGTCTTCCCCATCTGTAAACATATTGTCAATACGTCATTCGTTTGTACACTTAATTGTCTTCCCCATCTGTAAACATATTGTTAATACGTCATTCGTTTGTACACTTAATTGTCTTCCCCATCTGTAAACATATTGTCAATACGCCATTCGTTTGTACACTTAATTGTCTTCCCCATCTGTAAACATATTGTCAATACGTCATTCGTTTGTACACTTAATTGTCTTCCCCATCTGTAAACATATTGTTAATACGTCATTCGTTTGTACACTTAATTGTCTTCCCCATCTGTAAACATATTGTTAATACGTCATTCGTTTGTACATTTAATTGTCTTCCCCATCTGTAAACATATTGTCAATACGTCATTCGTTTGTACACTTAATTGTCTTCCCCATCTGTAAACATATTGTTAATACGTCATTCGTTTGTACACTTAATTGTCTTCCCCATCTGTAAACATATTGTTAATACGTCATTCGTTTGTACATTTAATTGTCTTCCCCATCTGTAAACATATTGTAAATACGTCATTCGTTTGTACACTTAATTGTCTTCCCCATCTGTAAACATATTGTTAATACGTCATTCGTTTGTACATTTAATTGTCTTCCCCATCTGTAAACATATTGTCAATACGCCATTCGTTTGTACACTTAATTGTCTTCCCCATCTGTAAACATATTGTCAATACGCCATTCGTTTGTACACTTAATTGTCTTCCCCATCTGTAAACATATTGTTAATACGTCATTCGTTTGTACACTTAATTGTCTTCCCCATCTGTAAACATATTGTTAATACGTCATTCGTTTGTACACTTAATTGTCTTCCCCATCTGTAAACATATTGTCAATACGTCATTCGTTTGTACACTTAATTGTCTTCCCCATCTGTAAACATATTGTTAATACGTCATTCGTTTGTACATTTAATTGTCTTCCCCATCTGTAAACATATTGTTAATACGTCATTCGTTTGTACACTTAATTGTCTTCCCCATCTGTAAACATATTGTTAATACGTCATTCGTTTGTACACTTAATTGTCTTCCCCATCTGTAAACATATTGTCAATACGTCATTCGTTTGTACACTTAATTGTCTTCCCCATCTGTAAACATATTGTTAATACGTCATTCGTTTGTACACTTAATTGTCTTCCCCATCTGTAAACATATTGTCAATACGTCATTCGTTTGTACACTTAATTGTCTTCCCCATCTGTAAACATATTGTTAATACGTCATTCGTTTGTACACTTAATTGTCTTCCCCATCTGTAAACATATTGTCAATACGTCATTCGTTTGTACACTTAATTGTCTTCCCCATCTGTAAACATATTGTTAATACGTCATTCGTTTGTACACTTAATTGTCTTCCCCATCTGTAAACATATTGTCAATACGTCATTCGTTTGTACACTTAATTGTCTTCCCCATCTGTAAACATATTGTCAATACGTCATTCGTTTGTACACTTAATTGTCTTTCCCATCTGTAAACATATTGTTAATACGTCATTCGTTTGTACACTTACTTGTCTTCCCCATCTGTAAACATATTGTTAGGACGTCATTCGTTTGTACACTTAATTGTCTTCCCCATCTGTAAACATATTGTCAATACGTCATTCGTTTGTACACTTAATTGTCTTCCCCATCTGTAAACATATTGTCAATACGCCATTCGTTTGTACACTTAATTGTCTTCCCCATCTGTAAACATATTGTCAATACGTCATTCGTTTGTACACTTAATTGTCTTCCCCATCTGTAAACATATTGTCAATACGCCATTCGTTTGTACACTTAATTGTCTTCCCCATCTGTAAACATATTGTTAATACGTCATTCGTTTGTACACTTGTCTTCCCCATCTGTAAACATATTGTCAATACGCCATTCGTTTGTACACTTAATTGTCTTCCCCATCTGTAAACATATTGTCAATACGTCATTCGTTTGTACACTTAATTGTCTTCCCCATCTGTAAACATATTGTTAATACGTCATTCGTTTGTACACTTAATTGTCTTCCCCATCTGTAAACATATTGTCAATACGTCATTCGTTTGTACACTTAATTGTCTTCCCCATCTGTAAACATATTGTCAATACGCCATTCGTTTGTACACTTAATTGTCTTCCCCATCTGTAAACATATTGTCAATACGTCATTCGTTTGTACACTTAATTGTCTTCCCCATCTGTAAACATATTGTCAATACGCCATTCGTTTGTACACTTAATTGTCTTCCCCATCTGTAAACATATTGTTAATACGTCATTCGTTTGTACACTTGTCTTCCCCATCTGTAAACATATTGTCAATACGCCATTCGTTTGTACACTTAATTGTCTTCCCCATCTGTAAACATATTGTCAATACGTCATTCGTTTGTACACTTAATTGTCTTCCCCATCTGTAAACATATTGTCAATACGCCATTCGTTTGTACACTTAATTGTCTTCCCCATCTGTAAACATATTGTCAATACGTCATTCGTTTGTACACTTAATTGTCTTCCCCATCTGTAAACATATTGTTAATACGTCATTCGTTTGTACACTTAATTGTCTTCCCCATCTGTAAACATATTGTTAATACGTCATTCGTTTGTACACTTAATTGTCTTCCCCATCTGTAAACATATTGTCAATACGTCATTCGTTTGTACACTTAATTGTCTTCCCCATCTGTAAACATATTGTTAATACGTCATTCGTTTGTACATTTAATTGTCTTCCCCATCTGTAAACATATTGTTAATACGTCATTCGTTTGTACACTTAATTGTCTTCCCCATCTGTAAACATATTGTTAATACGTCATTCGTTTGTACACTTAATTGTCTTCCCCATCTGTAAACATATTGTCAATACGTCATTCGTTTGTACACTTAATTGTCTTCCCCATCTGTAAACATATTGTTAATACGTCATTCGTTTGTACACTTAATTGTCTTCCCCATCTGTAAACATATTGTTAATACGTCATTCGTTTGTACACTTAATTGTCTTCCCCATCTGTAAACATATTGTCAATACGTCATTCGTTTGTACACTTAATTGTCTTCCCCATCTGTAAACATATTGTCAATACGTCATTCGTTTGTACACTTAATTATCTTCCCCATCTGTAAACATATTGTTAATACGTCATTCGTTTGTACACTTACTTGTCTTCCCCATCTGTAAACATATTGTTAATACGTCATTCGTTTGTACACTTAATTGTCTTCCCCATCTGTAAACATATTGTCAATACGTCATTCGTTTGTACACTTAATTGTCTTCCCCATCTGTAAACATATTGTCAATACGTCATTCGTTTGTACACTTAATTGTCTTCCCCATCTGTAAACATATTGTCAATACGTCATTCGTTTGTACACTTAATTGTCTTCCCCATCTGTAAACATATTGTCAATACGTCATTCGTTTGTACACTTGTCTTCCCCATCTGTAAACATATTGTCAATACGTCATTCGTTTGTACACTTAATTGTCTTCCCCATCTGTAAACATATTGTTAATACGTCATTCGTTTGTACACTTAATTGTCTTCCCCATCTGTAAACATATTGTCAATACGTCATTCGTTTGTACACTTAATTGTCTTCCCCATCTGTAAACATATTGTCAATACGTCATTCGTTTGTACACTTAATTGTCTTCCCCATCTGTAAACATATTGTCAATACGTCATTCGTTTGTACACTTAATTGTCTTCCCCATCTGTAAACATATTGTTAATACGTCATTCGTTTGTACACTTAATTGTCTTCCCCATCTGTAAACATATTGTCAATACGTCATTCGTTTGTACACTTAATTGTCTTCCCCATCTGTAAACATATTGTTAATACGTCATTCGTTTGTACACTTAATTGTCTTCCCCATCTGTAAACATATTGTCAATACGCCATTCGTTTGTACACTTAATTGTCTTCCCCATCTGTAAACATATTGTTAATACGTCATTCGTTTGTACACTTAATTGTCTTCCCCATCTGTAAACATATTGTCAATACGCCATTCGTTTGTACACTTAATTGTCTTCCCCATCTGTAAACATATTGTCAATACGCCATTCGTTTGTACACTTAATTGTCTTCCCCATCTGTAAACATATTGTCAATACGTCATTCGTTTGTACACTTAATTGTCTTCCCCATCTGTAAACATATTGTTAATACGTCATTCGTTTGTACACTTAATTGTCTTCCCCATCTGTAAACATATTGTTAATACGTCATTCGTTTGTACACTTAATTGTCTTCCCCATCTGTAAACATATTGTCAATACGTCATTCGTTTGTACACTTAATTGTCTTCCCCATCTGTAAACATATTGTCAATACGTCATTCGTTTGTACACTTAATTGTCTTCCCCATCTGTAAACATATTGTCAATACGTCATTCGTTTGTACACTTAATTGTCTTCCCCATCTGTAAACATATTGTCAATACGTCATTCGTTTGTACACTTAATTGTCTTCCCCATCTGTAAACATATTGTCAATACGTCATTCGTTTGTACACTTAATTGTCTTCCCCATCTGTAAACATATTGTTAATACGTCATTCGTTTGTACATTTAATTGTCTTCCCCATCTGTAAACATATTGTTAATACGTCATTCGTTTGTACACTTAATTGTCTTCCCCATCTGTAAACATATTGTCAATACGTCATTCGTTTGTACACTTAATTGTCTTCCCCATCTGTAAACATATTGTTAATACGTCATTCGTTTGTACACTTAATTGTCTTCCCCATCTGTAAACATATTGTTAATACGTCATTCGTTTGTACACTTAATTGTCTTCCCCATCTGTAAACATATTGTCAATACGCCATTCGTTTGTACACTTAATTGTCTTCCCCATCTGTAAACATATTGTCAATACGTCATTCGTTTGTACACTTAATTGTCTTCCCCATCTGTAAACATATTGTCAATACGCCATTCGTTTGTACACTTAATTGTCTTCCCCATCTGTAAACATATTGTCAATACGTCATTCGTTTGTACACTTAATTGTCTTCCCCATCTGTAAACATATTGTCAATACGTCATTCGTTTGTACACTTAATTGTCTTCCCCATCTGTAAACATATTGTTAATACGTCATTCGTTTGTACACTTGTCTTCCCCATCTGTAAACATATTGTTAATACGTCATTCGTTTGTACACTTGTCTTCCCCATCTGTAAACATATTGTTAATACGTCATTCGTTTGTACACTTAATTGTCTTCCCCATCTGTAAACATATTGTCAATACGTCATTCGTTTGTACACTTAATTGTCTTCCCCATCTGTAAACATATTGTTAATACGTCATTCGTTTGTACACTTAATTGTCTTCCCCATCTGTAAACATATTGTCAATACGTCATTCGTTTGTACACTTAATTGTCTTCCCCATCTGTAAACATATTGTCAATACGTCATTCGTTTGTACACTTAATTGTCTTCCCCATCTGTAAACATATTGTTAATACGTCATTCGTTTGTACACTTGTCTTCCCCATCTGTAAACATATTGTTAATACGTCATTCGTTTGTACACTTGTCTTCCCCATCTGTAAACATATTGTTAATACGTCATTCGTTTGTACACTTAATTGTCTTCCCCATCTGTAAACATATTGTCAATACGTCATTCGTTTGTACACTTAATTGTCTTCCCCATCTGTAAACATATTGTCAATACGTCATTCGTTTGTACACTTAATTGTCTTCCCCATCTGTAAACATATTGTCAATACGTCATTCGTTTGTACACTTAATTGTCTTCCCCATCTGTAAACATATTGTCAATACGTCATTCGTTTGTACACTTAATTGTCTTCCCCATCTGTAAACATATTGTTAATACGTCATTCGTTTGTACATTTAATTGTCTTCCCCATCTGTAAACATATTGTTAATACGTCATTCGTTTGTACACTTAATTGTCTTCCCCATCTGTAAACATATTGTCAATACGTCATTCGTTTGTACACTTAATTGTCTTCCCCATCTGTAAACATATTGTTAATACGTCATTCGTTTGTACACTTAATTGTCTTCCCCATCTGTAAACATATTGTTAATACGTCATTCGTTTGTACACTTAATTGTCTTCCCCATCTGTAAACATATTGTCAATACGCCATTCGTTTGTACACTTAATTGTCTTCCCCATCTGTAAACATATTGTCAATACGTCATTCGTTTGTACACTTAATTGTCTTCCCCATCTGTAAACATATTGTCAATACGCCATTCGTTTGTACACTTAATTGTCTTCCCCATCTGTAAACATATTGTCAATACGTCATTCGTTTGTACACTTAATTGTCTTCCCCATCTGTAAACATATTGTCAATACGTCATTCGTTTGTACACTTAATTGTCTTCCCCATCTGTAAACATATTGTTAATACGTCATTCGTTTGTACACTTGTCTTCCCCATCTGTAAACATATTGTTAATACGTCATTCGTTTGTACACTTGTCTTCCCCATCTGTAAACATATTGTTAATACGTCATTCGTTTGTACACTTAATTGTCTTCCCCATCTGTAAACATATTGTCAATACGTCATTCGTTTGTACACTTAATTGTCTTCCCCATCTGTAAACATATTGTTAATACGTCATTCGTTTGTACACTTAATTGTCTTCCCCATCTGTAAACATATTGTCAATACGTCATTCGTTTGTACACTTAATTGTCTTCCCCATCTGTAAACATATTGTCAATACGTCATTCGTTTGTACACTTAATTGTCTTCCCCATCTGTAAACATATTGTTAATACGTCATTCGTTTGTACACTTGTCTTCCCCATCTGTAAACATATTGTTAATACGTCATTCGTTTGTACACTTGTCTTCCCCATCTGTAAACATATTGTTAATACGTCATTCGTTTGTACACTTAATTGTCTTCCCCATCTGTAAACATATTGTCAATACGTCATTCGTTTGTACACTTAATTGTCTTCCCCATCTGTAAACATATTGTCAATACGTCATTCGTTTGTACACTTAATTGTCTTCCCCATCTGTAAACATATTGTCAATACGTCATTCGTTTGTACACTTAATTGTCTTCCCCATCTGTAAACATATTGTCAATACGTCATTCGTTTGTACACTTAATTGTCTTCCCCATCTGTAAACATATTGTCAATACGTCATTCGTTTGTACACTTAATTGTCTTCCCCATCTGTAAACATATTGTCAATACGTCATTCGTTTGTACACTTAATTGTCTTCCCCATCTGTAAACATATTGTCAATACGTCATTCGTTTGTACACTTAATTGTCTTCCCCATCTGTAAACATATTGTCAATACGTCATTCGTTTGTACACTTAATTGTCTTCCCCATCTGTAAACATATTGTCAATACGTCATTCGTTTGTACACTTAATTGTCTTCCCCATCTGTAAACATATTGTCAATACGTCATTCGTTTGTACACTTAATTGTCTTCCCCATCTGTAAACATATTGTCAATACGTCATTCGTTTGTACACTTAATTGTCTTCCCCATCTGTAAACATATTGTTAATACGTCATTCGTTTGTACACTTAATTGTCTTCCCCATCTGTAAACATATTGTCAATACGCCATTCGTTTGTACACTTAATTGTCTTCCCCATCTGTAAACATATTGTCAATACGCCATTCGTTTGTACACTTAATTGTCTTCCCCATCTGTAAACATATTGTCAATACGTCATTCGTTTGTACACTTAATTGTCTTCCCCATCTGTAAACATATTGTCAATACGTCATTCGTTTGTACACTTAATTGTCTTCCCCATCTGTAAACATATTGTTAATACGTCATTCGTTTGTACACTTGTCTTCCCCATCTGTAAACATATTGTCAATACGTCATTCGTTTGTACACTTAATTGTCTTCCCCATCTGTAAACATATTGTTAATACGTCATTCGTTTGTACACTTAATTGTCTTCCCCATCTGTAAACATATTGTCAATACGTCATTCGTTTGTACACTTAATTGTCTTCCCCATCTGTAAACATATTGTCAATACGTCATTCGTTTGTACACTTAATTGTCTTCCCCATCTGTAAACATATTGTCAATACGTCATTCGTTTGTACACTTAATTGTCTTCCCCATCTGTAAACATATTGTCAATACGTCATTCGTTTGTACACTTAATTGTCTTCCCCATCTGTAAACATATTGTTAATACGTCATTCGTTTGTACACTTAATTGTCTTCCCCATCTGTAAACATATTGTCAATACGTCATTCGTTTGTACACTTAATTGTCTTCCCCATCTGTAAACATATTGTTAATACGTCATTCGTTTGTACACTTAATTGTCTTCCCCATCTGTAAACATATTGTCAATACGCCATTCGTTTGTACACTTAATTGTCTTCCCCATCTGTAAACATATTGTTAATACGTCATTCGTTTGTACACTTAATTGTCTTCCCCATCTGTAAACATATTGTCAATACGCCATTCGTTTGTACACTTAATTGTCTTCCCCATCTGTAAACATATTGTCAATACGCCATTCGTTTGTACACTTAATTGTCTTCCCCATCTGTAAACATATTGTCAATACGTCATTCGTTTGTACACTTAATTGTCTTCCCCATCTGTAAACATATTGTTAATACGTCATTCGTTTGTACACTTAATTGTCTTCCCCATCTGTAAACATATTGTCAATACGTCATTCGTTTGTACACTTAATTGTCTTCCCCATCTGTAAACATATTGTCAATACGCCATTCGTTTGTACACTTGTCTTCCCCATCTGTAAACATATTGTCAATACGTCATTCGTTTGTACACTTAATTGTCTTCCCCATCTGTAAACATATTGTTAATACGCCATTCGTTTGTACACTTAATTGTCTTCCCCATCTGTAAACATATTGTCAATACGTCATTCGTTTGTACACTTAATTGTCTTCCCCATCTGTAAATATATTGTCAATACGTCCACGTCATCGTCTCGTGTCAGCATCATAGCACAAATTTTATGTCTGTAAGATTTGGCCTGCCACTAACAACGTAACATCTGCATTTTTTTTTTTTTTTTTACAAACGAGTCATCACTTATCAAGGCCCGGAGGTCACTCGAAGATAAGGTTTAATGAGTGTACTGTAGTCAATGGGATAATGTCATAGTAATCGTCAGTCGTGGAAATTTGGTAAATTGGATTACTTAAGGGGGCGATGCATCAAGAGCTTGTTTATGTTGGACTTGAAGACGGCTATATTGTAGTTAGTTGGAAAGCAGGAAAACGGAACAGAGTTCCACAGGTGTGGAGTTCTAAGAAAGAAGCTTTGTTCATGGAATCTGCGTTTAGGTTTAGGCACAGATAATCAGTGGAGGAAATTATTGATAGTGGTTTCAGCTGGAAGAGTGTTTTTTGTCAAAGTTTGCCGAGATGGGGACCATAGATTGGAGCTCAGACGAGCACTCGCCATGAAAATAACGATAAAGTGTAGACAGGCTCGCAACGTCTCTTCTGTGGGAAAGAGGTTGCAGGGAATAGAAAAGGGTACTCCCCACTAGGCTATGGAGTCTATTTTGAACTCTGTCAAGGCAGGATACACTGCTTCTAGCAGCTCCTGCCCAGATGTGGCAACAGTACTCCATCCTTGGATGTACTTGGCTCTTATACAGGTAGAAAATTGCATCAGCAGCGACATATGTAATGATCTCACCATATACACGCGCGTACACAACAACACGCGTTACATACACACAACTCCGCTACGTAATACATGCAAATAAAAAGAAAGGAAAGGAAAACAGTTGCCATAAAAATAACGGTAGCACCAGATGCCAAACAGGTATTACCATTCCTACCATTCCAGGCCAAAATGGACTTGAGAGCAATGATAACTGAGAGGCAACTCCACGTTCCCCATAGCTCCGAAATGGGTTGCTCACCACTGGATTTTAAGGTTATACCCAGGACTGGAAGATTACGAATTGCTGGATGACACCTATTATGGTGTCACAAAAAATATAGTATGCATTGTCTGAATAATTGCTTTAATTGTTAACTAGCCGGCCACCTGGCGTTGTCCGGCTGTACAGTATGCTTAAACATGATATTTTAATGTATGCAGATTGCATATGTATTATTATAGAATCAATCCTCTATTGATTATTATATATTACGAAGAATAATTTGCCCGGTAGACTAATGCGCAAAAAAAAAAAAAATAAATAAATAAATAAAATAATGATAATGTCGTTCATCAAGTTCCGTTGGTGTTTGTTTGCAATATCACGTCAGCTGATATTTGGGCTTGACGATTTAAAAAAATAGTCTTTCTTATTTTATAGATGAAAAAGAATTTTTACAGGGGAATATTTTACGTTACACCGGGGTAACGTAAAATATTCACCTGTAAAAGACTATTTTTAAGATCGGATTTTTTCGATACTTATCGGATGAATTTCTGTACAAAACATATCTAAGAACACCGCCAGACATATAAATTACCTTTGTGTGAAATTTGCAAAAGATAGGCTCTGAAACGGCTGAGCCTATGAGAAAGGAACACACACACACACACACAAAGTAACTTTTATAGAACAGTAGAGATAGAGATTATACCTATTTACTATGCCTCCCCACGGGACAGAGTTAGACACCAGGGTCGTTTTTTAACGTGGAGAAAAGGTACAAAAATAAAAATTGTCTCAGTCGTGAAGGATTTCTCCTCCACCGAAAGAGAACAAGAAAATGAAGTGCAGCATCTGAAGAACAGATACTACACTTTGATCTTGGCCAAAAGGATTTTTGTATTTGAAAAATGTCAAAATGTATACCCCCCCCCCAAAAAAAAAAAAACTTACTGGAACATTCTTGTTAATTGATGTTTGTTTAAGGTATCACTGGAATTCATATCGTACATGCGAAAAAGCATCTGAAGTTTGTCCTGACAAGTTCCTGCAAAGAAGAGAAAATATTTTCAATATGGCCGATATTTCATCAGACGAATGAATAAAAGGTTAGTGATGGGACGATTCCATATTTTTTCTGATTCTGATAAAATTACCAATTCCGATTCCAATAAATATATTTAAGTTATGTTGAAAAAAAATCAACTAACAATGTGCTTACATGATCTTTTTTAGCATAATTTTGTGTGAAAACAATATATATATATATATATATATCCAGGCACATTTGATTAAATACAACAGAGTTTTCTTTCATCTTTTTTTTTTTTTATTGATTTTCTCAATTTGCCGAGCATTTTTTCTCGTTTCAGTTAGTAAGTTGGACGATGATCAATATATATGGAAGACGGAGCTCCTTGTGACCCTGCTAGGGCAACACAACATTGGTTGAGCCAAAATGGGATAAATAAACTTCCATTGTCAAGTCAGTCCCTGGATATGAACCCAATTGAAAATCTTTGAGGTATATTAGACTGGAACCTTCACAAAAAAAAAAGGAAGCCATCTTCTAAGTCTGAACTTTTAGCATCATTGTGCGAGATATGGCAAGAAATTCCTGAAGATGATATTCGTCGACTGATCAATGCCATGCCTAAAAGGGCATTAAAAACAGCAAAGGAAATGTCAACCAAGTATTAGTTATTGAATTTGTTATCATTTATTTATTTAAACAGAAAATACACTTCTAATAACAATCAATCAATCAATCAATCAATCAATCGCTGAACATCTATATCAGTCTAGATTGTAGCTAAAAAATACTGTTCTGGAAATCGAAAGTCTAAATTGAGAAAAGGCAAAACAACGTTAAGTAGAATTTTGTATATATATATATATATATATATATATATATATATATATATATATATATATGAATTTATGATTTAGAAATTGTATTTATGTATTTAACAAAGTAAAAAAAAAAATCCAACTTGACATTTTTTTTTCAAGTGCAAATGAAATACATTTATTCGTGGTTCTTCCAAAACGATGCGTTTCACTATCTTGACAAAAGTCCTTTCACAAACACGTGCTTTTTAAAAGTCTCTCTCCTCGTCACCTAGCACCGACCGTCAGCCAGCGCTTTCTCTCCCTCGACTTTACATGTTCATCTTGCTTGGTATGATACTTGCTTTGCTGCTTGACCACATACTGTCTTTTTCTCTGCTTTATTTTGTGATGCAAGATCGTGCACTCTTGCTAATTTGCATATGTGCTTAACAGCTACTGCTGCTGCTAATATTTCGCTAGTCAGCTATGCTTCGACTGCTGCTGCTGCTTTTCTCACATGCGCCCATAGTACTCTGTTACATTCCCTGATAAAATTGTGTCCGAAATTGGCATATGACACCACACTCTATAATAATCAAGAGGGGGGAAAAGGAAAGTACACATATTCAAGGTAATGGCAGAAACCCTTAGAAAACGAACTTTTGTCGATTGTGAAATGGGACTGTAAATGCATAATAACATTTAATGCTACTAAGACTAAGCTGTTTTCCTTCAACAACTACAAAAACCCTTCTCAATCACCAATTGCCATGACAAATAACCTACATGAGAGACGATCTTTCGAAATCCTTGGTCTAACATTCACAAGGAACATAAATTGGAACAAATACATTGAGGACATTGCAAAGACTGCTGCAAAGAGGATGAGTTCTATCTAGTGTGCTAGAAAATCATACAACAGAGAGTATTCTTAATATTTACAAAGCCACAATTCGCTCATACATGGAATATTGTTGCCACACCTGGGCTGAATTATCTACCACCAGTCTCAACACTCATAGACAAGATCCCCCCTCCCCCCCCCAAAAAAAAAGGTCTCAAATATAATAGGTCCCACACTATCGGCCAAACTCCAACCACAGTACCATTGCTACAAAATTTGTGCCCCCTTAATGTACACGCTTCTGACTAATGTGTCAAGCAACAAAATCCCACCCCTTCATTGTTGAGATCCTGAGATGCCGCAAAGCCTTCTACTCTAATAATTTCTGCCTCAAGACTGTTAGACTATAGAATTCCTTCCCTGTTTCCTGCTTCTCTGACTACTAACCTGCAAAAGTTTAAATGTGATGTGAACAGACATCTCGGCTGCTCAACTCGTCTCAGTTCACTGTTTGATAGAACGATCCCAAATTACGTTCCAAGTTTTTGGTTTAGGTGAAGAAAAAAAAACAGAATTTTTAAGGACCAAAAATTAAAAGCCACAAAATTCAACAAACCTTTTGTGAAAAGAACAACAATGCTTAAAAATTCCCTGATCGAAATGTAATTGTTCTTATCGGAATCGGCCAGCGTAAACATCCTTTCCACAAAATCGGAGTCGATTTTCAGAGCAAGCGACTCCGCAAATTCTGCCTGAAAAACACAAAATAGAAATTTTTTTGAACTTTTAACGAAAACTGTGGTTGTAATGAATGTAAATAATGTGATTTCAAACTTATTTGCCACGGAGAAGAAACTCATGACAGAAGAATATCTTTTTTATGAGTTTGTAATTTATTATACAAATATATTACGTTGTCCCAAAAGTTTGTAATTTATTATGCAGATATATTAGTATGTCCTAAAAGTTTGTAAACACTTGCAAAAAATTTAAAAATTTTCTCGCTAAGTAATAACAAACAAAAAAAAAATCTATCTATATATCTATAAAAGTGAAAGCGTGTGTGTGTGTACATTTCTCTACACAATAACTGTCAATTTTAAGTCTACAGACTCGAAATTTGATATACAAGGTATTGAAATATGAGAAAATCTTTTCAATCCATTTTCGGCCAGAAATTTGGCTGTTAAGGTGTCAAAATTTCAAGGATTTGACCTTTGAGAACTCTACCAAACTCCCCCGACAATTTTGGGTCTAAACACTTGAAATTTTAGATATAGATTCCTTGGACATGATCTAACTTAATAACTTGATTTGAGCCCAAAACAATAAATTTTAAGGGGTCATAATAGGGGTCAAAGGTAAAAAAAATTTGACCTCTGCGGTCTTTACCAAATTACTCAGACAATTTCTGGTCTAAACATTTAAAATTTTACATAAAGGGTATTCAGAAATAGGGCAAGCTTTTTAATCGGTTTGGGTTGAAAATTTGAGCTACCAATATGTAAATGTATGTATGTTTGCAGGTCTGCCTAAAACTTTCGACAGAGGCGACGGATTTTCATAAGATCAGTATCGTTTTGAAGCTCGACCCTTCAGACGACAAATATTGAAAAATTGGCTAAAAACAAAGTCCTCAAATTAATGACCAAGACTTTCTGCCATCGATCTGCAAGCTTTCGGATATGGTCAAAGTACCATTCAGCCGGCTTGGAATCAAAGAATTCTTGACACACTTCCTTGATTTCATCAAACGAGTCGAACCGGCAGCCCTTCAGAAAGTGTTGAATTGAGCGGAAAATGCCGTAATCTGATGGAGCATAATCAGGACTGTAGGTTGCATGTCGCTTAGCATTGTGTTGCTGCATCAAATCACATTTTGGTTGATGAGAGTTGGGTACTTTTGCTTCAACTTATCAGAGACCCATTCCAGTTGCTTACAATAAAGTTCGGCACTGATGGCACGATCATTCGGAACCAAGACAAAATGCACGATTTCTTTTAAATTCCATCGAATTCACATGATTTCTTGCCGAATCGATCTTGTTTTGGAACCGACAGTCTCTTTACCTTTCTGAACCCATCTATTGTCTCAATTGTGCTGAACCAGATAGACTAATTTCTCGTCCAATGTCAAAACGCGCTTCCAAAAATGCTCATGCAATGGATTGCTGAGCAATTTACGACAAATCTCAACTCGTCTGTTGGCATGTGCTTTGGTGAGTTTGTACGGATGTTGGCGCGGCTTTTTGTGAACAAAGGCAAGTTGCTCTAAGTGTCAGTGAATTGTTGATTTGTCAACTCCAAGCTCGTCAGCCAATTCTTGAGTGCTCGATGAAGGCGCAATGTCCAACTCGGTTTGCAAGTCTCCATCATCCAACTTTAACAGCCGTCCCGAACGAGGCTTATCTCCAGAATCGAAACGTTTGTACCATTTTGAGATCGCCGCATATGCAATTGTTCCTTCACCCTCAGCAGCACAAATCTCATCTGCGGTTTTCCTTGTTGAAAGACCTCGGACCTCATTTCCAACAGTAACACATAAAAACTCGCAGTTAAATTTTATCAAATTCCATCTGGAATAGAAAGATGAAGTGCTCAATGAAGGCACAATGTCCAACCCATGACGGAATCCGATTCAACTCGTCTATGGTGAGTACTGCTAGCTAGAAACATTCAGTCACAATTCAGGGCTGCAAATTACTTCTTTATAGATATCGCTCAAGACAAGGCACGAAGCTACTTAATGTAAGGAGCTAACAAGAACGAAAGATGATTATCACAAAGACAGGAGATGCATATTTACCTTAGTCTTAAAAAGACTAAGGCTATAGGTAAAAGGAAAACAGTGAACAGGAAGAGAGTTCCACAACCTTGCAGTTCTTGGAAAGAAGCTACTGGAATAGGAAGTTGTATTAGAATGAGGTATTAAAACATTGAATTTATGGAGACCACTAGACGAGTCAAACGAGCTGGAACAAAGGAGGCAGAGAATAGATCAGACAATTCTGATGAACAAATGTCATAGTAGTACTTACTTTCGTCATTTCAAATTCCAAAAGTTCTTTGGTTTGCTGGAACTGAACATGGTCCAAGGATGGATCGTAGTCCAAATGGAAAGCCTGTTTATACATAGAAAAATAATGGTTAATTCATTCTGCATTGAAATGTGTTTAAGTAATTATGGTGGCTCATCTTCTTATGAACTGTGTGGTTCGTAGAATGACAAAGCAAATAATGAACAGGTAATGATATGTTTAGGAATTTTTGAGATGAAGACTGATCATTTGGGCTATTGGTCTCGTCAAGTATAGGGGTAGCGCGGTTCCTGGCTTTGGTAGAAGCCATCTTAGAGCGTCTGTGTGTACAGCCAAGAACCATACCGACATTAAATATGAATAAGGTATAAAAGTCATTGTTTTAGCGAGGAAAGAAAAACACACACACATTATATATATATATATATATATATATATACATATACACACACACACACAGGGAATTAAACCGAAAGTCTAGAAGAGCAAAGTTTAATTTAATGTATTAATACTTCAAAGGAACATTGTACATATAAAAAGCTCAATAGGTATATTTATTCTAGAGCTATATTATTATTGAGGATAAAGATTAATAATTGTAAATTATGAATCAGTTTCAAAAGGAGAAACAAAACATCAAATTGAATGTACGATCGTTTCAGAAACGATATTCATTTTATTGACAATAATTGACAATGAATGTTTTTTTTTTTTAATATTGTCTTCTCATCAGCACAAATGGGGTGAGGATAGGATAAAACACGAAAATAAACTATAATTTTCGTAATAAGTAAGGTGAATGAACCTTTATGGTTAACGGAATGTCAATAATTGTTTTTAAGTTTGTCACTATATATATATATATATATATATATATATATATATATATATATATATATATATAGGCATATTGTTATCTGGTCTCGTTTTCTCTTTTTGAAACTGATACATAATTTAGAATTATTAGTCTTTATCCTCTCTCTCCCTCTCTCTCTATATATACTAGCAGTTCAGCCCGGCTTTGCTTTGGCTCTATCTACTGTTCATAACTTCATGTGCATATATATATATATATATATATTAAAAATTTTGACGCATGTCCAGATAAACTACATCTAAAATTTCAAGTGTTTAGACCCAAAATTGTTGGAGGAGCTTGGTAGAGTCTGCAAAGGTCAACTCTTTCAACTTTGACCTCTTGGCAGCTAATTTTTCGCCCAAAAACCGATTAAAAAGCTTGCTGTATTTCTGAATACCCTTTATGTAAAATTTCAAATGTTTAGACCCAAAATTGGCTGAATAGTTTGCTAGAGACCACAAAGGTAAAATCTTTTGAACTTTGACCCCTTGGCAGCCAAATTTTTGATCAAAAACCGATTAAAAAGCTTGCCCTATGCCTGAATACACTTTATGTAAAATTTCAAATGTTTAGACCAAAAATTGTCTGAATAATTTGGTAGAGTCCGCAGAGATCAAACTTTTAAAAACTTTTAACTCCTTAACATTTATTGTTTTGAGCTCAAATCAAATTAAAAGTTTGATCCATGCCCAAGTAACCTACATCTAAAATTTCAAGTGTTTATACCCAAAATTGGCGGAGGAGTTTGGTAGAGTTTTCAAAGGTCAAATAGTTGCACTTTAATCCCTTGACAACCAAATTTCTGGCTGAAAACTGATTAAAAGCTCAATACTCCTTATATAAAATCTCAAGTTTGTAGAGTAGTTTGGTAGGGAAATGAACCCACACACAGACAAACAATTTCATTTTTATAAATATATTGATATTAAAAATGGCGTAAATGTCATAAAACATTTATTTCGAATTTATGTAATTATGTTCATATTTTTATTTTCTTTTAAAGTTAATCAGTTCTTATTCTTCTTATGAGTCAGGGCAGAAAATATTTTAAAAATTGACATAATAATTATGATTGTTTTTGTGCTACGAAACAGGTGCTATCAAGAATTAAAAATTTTAATATGCTGAAAGAAATAAAGGGTAAGATGAACAACATCTTGCAATTTGGAATATAGACTTTTTGACATTTATTTGCTCTGTAGTTATATTTGCATACATCGAGCTTCATAAATAAAGGATGTAATATAACTGAATAAGCATGTTTTCCCCGTATATATATATATATATATATATATATATATATATATATATATATATATATATATATATATATATATATACACACATATATATATAGATAGATATATGTGTGTACACACAGGCAAGGCATGCCTATAAAATGGAAATGAACGAAATATTAATGAGAATAGAAAGGTCACCAGACAACGGCTACCTAAAACAAACAATTTTTTTATCAATGAAAGAAAAAAAATGCAGAAATACAAAAGTTTGTAGGAAATAAGAATATAAAGTTATTTTCATGCTTTTGGTCAATGTTCATAGTTCAACACTTGTTTGTGTATAGAAGTTGGTTGAATAGCAAGTCACAAATAAAAATGTTTATTGTGTGAATATTTGCGTATTTGAGTATTTCTCAGTGTGGCATTGTGTATGCATATACTTTTGTTCGTGTTAGTGCGTGTATAAATGTAATCGAGTTGATAAAGCTGTTATGTGAATCATTGTATCCTTTTGCCTTGCCACCTCGGTTCCAAAGGGCTTGGAGTAGTTTGTAGATAATACCTTCTTGGGTTCCTTTTGTTTGTCTGACTGATAAAGTCTGTCTAGTTTTTGGCTGTTTGTCTCCTTGCTTCATAGGAGTTTTCAACTTTGCTCTGGTTTATTACTTTCACATGTAGGTGTTACGTTTTGGAGCTTAAAATGATTTCCATTGGTTGAAAATACTTGAGTTAACATGTTAGTGTTAAAACTTGCTTGCTTTGGGAAGCGAGGAGGAAAGTAAATTCTAATGAAATAAAAAAGAACAAAAGTTGAGCCATCAGTAGAAATCAATTCACGATTAAGTCGCCACACAGGCAATACTAAGAATATAATTAATAATTACTGGAAATTTCTGCCCGGTCATGGATGACAGAATAAGAACAATCTACTCTTAGTCTACTCTTCCTATAACTCCAATACACAGACAAACAATCGTTTATCAAAACTTCCATCTTTGCTTTTCCTGTCAATCATCATCATCATACAACAAGCAAGGGAGATCACTCTAAGAACTTAACACAAAAAATAGAACTCTTTTTTTTATCTTGCTACAAAGGGATAAATTCTGTACACATACAGATTCCTGAGTTCAATAAGAAGTATCTAAAGAAGGTCGGAAGTTACATCGGTGGAAACGTTGTGCGAATAACATTCAAGATGAGAATGGTAGTCTGAATAGTCCAAGTAAGACTAATCATAATAATATTTTTGTCGTAAGATAGGAACTCGCGGACTGTACGTATTTGAAACGTAATGACAATACGCAGACACATGTTTTGCTCATCTAAATGCATCCAGTCATTTCCTAATTTATACAAAATGGTATCGATCTATAAATCAAGATCCAGCAAGGTGGCCAACATCAGACACCGTTTTATATCAATTCTCCTATGGTCGATTAGACATCAAGATGCGATTCAAACGAATGCTAAAAAGCAAATATATACGACCGAATGGATCAGGGAAAGATAAATCTGACCTCTAATGCTATCAGAGCATTTTTATAGCACGAATCTCTAGTGTTGGGACGATTAATTAGAATCGGAATCGTAAAAATCAGAACTTTTGGGCGTATCGGAATCAGTATCAGAAAAATTATAGCCTAATTTCCGATGCCAAGAATTTTCAACCAGTAGAAATCTTTCCAAGCTCGCGAAAGTAACACCTACATATGAAAGTAATAAGTCATATAAAGCGAAGAGACGAACAAGGAAACTAGATAAGATTTCACCAACTGATCGAACAAAAGGAACCCAGAAATGCATTCCCTACAAACCACGTTGTGAGCTATGAGTAGTGAGTGGAAAAAAAAAGACTCAATGACTCACATATCAGCTTTATCAACTCATTCACATTTATACACACACTAACAATAAAAAGGTAAACGCGCACACATACACAATGCCACGCTCCCCAATACTCACATACACATATATTTACACTATGAACATATTGACTTGTAACTAATATTCACTCAACTTCTTTAACAAACACGTGTTGAACTATGAACATTTATTAACACGAAAATAACGTTATATTCTTACATCTTGTATAAAAATGCTTTGTTATAAAATTTCGGTTTTCCTGTTTCTCTTTTACAAATCTATGTTTATGTTTTGGATAGCACTTACTAACTGGTGACCCTTCTATTATTTCAATGTTCTGTTTTATTTTCATTTTATTATGTGTGCATGTTACATATATATATATATGTATCCTTCATTTTCTTCCCTTAGTACAATGACTTTATCCCCCCCCCCGATATATATATATAAAATGTCAATGTAGTTATTGACCTTATCCAAAGATACTCTAAAATGGCTTCTATGAAGGCCAGGAACTATGTCACAGTCTGATCCAACGGTTTGAAATCTGTCATGTTGAAAGCAGTCAAATGTCAAATCACTTTTTATGCACTCTTTGTTGGTCTAGCATGTTCCCTAATCCCTGGGGTATCCAGGTGTGTTATGCAGTAGATGGAAGCAGTAACAAGCTGTACATGGTCAAACCATCTGAGATGCCGAACATGCAAGACATCCGCAGTTCATACTAATGTCAAGCTTTTGATGAAGCATGGTTGAAGAGATACGTTTTCGCGAGTTGATGGAAGTCTTGGATTGCAACTTAAAAACTATCTGGTATAGAATGAATATTTGGCATCAAGTGATTGGAATACAGAGTGGAGTTTGGAGACAGTTGAGATGTGAAGGATGTAGAATGAGCTTTTAAATTGCTGAAAAAATGTCTAAAAGTGACAAGCTGAATAAAGAGCTAGAGAGAAGAAGAGAGTGGGTGTAGAGAGAGAGAGAAGAGGGTAGAGAGAGGAAGGGGTCAGAAATAGTAAGAGAGGAAAGGAGACAGAGGGATATATATATAGAGAGAGAGAGAGAAAGAGAGAGAGAGAGAAAGAGAGACAGATAGATAGACAGAGCGTGAGAGAGAAAGGAAGTAGTAAGAAAAAAAGAGAGATGCTCATATCATTCCTAAAGTTTTAAAATATATATCAACTTAAAAGATGATATGAATCTCTCTGTCTCATATATATATATATATATATATATATATATATATATGAGACAAGTTTTAAACTCCAAACAGAAACTATTGAAAATTTTAACATCTTACGAAACAAATCTTTATTCACTAAAATAATTTTTCAAACTTTTAAAGTGATGGTAGTCTGTTGGTGTTAGATCTGGAGAATATGGTGAGTTATGCAAAATTATTGTTGACACATCAATATATTAAAAAAGTTTTGTTTTTTAAATACTCACCTCAGAAAAGACACTTTTCAAGAAGGCTTCAAGCATCTTGGTCCTCTTTTTCCTTGTGACGGCCGATTTAAACAACTCCTTTTGTTTCATATAAAACCATTTGACATCTTTCTTTTGGCACATCACTTGTTTCAATTCTTTCGAAAAATCACTTCGGTCATATTCAGTCACAAACTCAAGAATCTGAAAATTATTTTTGAAAAAAAAAAAAAAAAAGGATTGAACGTGCACGTCTAGGAGGAAGTGGTAATCATTGCTATTAGCGACATAAATTATTTTAAACTAGCCAGGTGGGGTGGATTGCGCCCGACCTTTTCCCGGTTGTAATGTGATGTAGCAGCCAATAAAAAAGGATTTGCAATGACAAAATCGTTTGTTAGAAAAATATAAAATATTATTTTTTGCTTCGTGTTGCACACATCGATTGGTAGACAGGAGGGTAGAGAGCAGGAGGTGGACGGATTTCAGCGACGGACGACTCGTGGCTACTGCGGCTTTTTTTTTATTGGCCTACTTCTCTTCTGCCTTGTTTGTTTATATCGACCTGTTCTCTTGCAAGTGTTTAACTCTGGAAGCTGTGAGGTCAACTATTTCACCTATTCACTTTAGGTGACATCAGTTTTCACAGGTCTACTTCATCATTTGGTGCATTTAGCCTGAAGACCGCCTGTGTGTGTAGGTGTGTGTCAATGCTCAACAAACAACTGTAAAATACATTTAAATATATTTTTAATTCATGCAGATTTCGTATTTATTATTAAAGAGCCAATTCCCTATTGAATATCATATATATATATATATATACACACACACACACACACATTATTTTCCTCCTACGCACTATGGGTTTGAGTCTGCCTACCTACTACCACTGGCAATGCCTCGCACCCAGGCTGGTAATATATATAAGCCACATACATCCTGCTGTAATATTAAAGACATATATTACGAAGGTTGTGACTGCTGTCACATCTGAGGAGGAGCTGTTAAGAGTACTCTTTTCTGCCTCGACAATGTTCAAAACCGGCTTTGAAATCTAGTGGGCAAAGCCCTCTTTATCACTCTACTTCCTCTTTCTTACAGAAGAGATGCAATGAGTTTATCTCTGCTCTATCGCTATTTTCATGGTAGGTGCTCGACTGAGCTTCTACCTATGCCCCCCCCATCGTAGAACATTTACAACGAATACTTGTCTAGCTACAACAACTGCCAACAATTTTCCTTATTATCTATCTGTGCTTAAAGCTAAACATGATCAAAGTTTCTTTTCTAGAATTATCTGTCTGTGGAACACAATGCTGCGAGGTTACTTCCTAGCTGACTATAACATAGCTGTTTTCAAGTCTAACATGAACAAGTTCCCGTTGAGCCATCCTCTTATATAAGCACTAGTTCCACGATTACCAATAACCATGGGGTTATCTCATCGATCATCTGACGTTCATTAACCCTTATCCTTGCGGGGCTTTCAGACCTTGATAAATGGTGACCCCTCTCGTAAAAAAAAAGGATATTTTTTAAACATGTAATTTAAATAAAAAATAAGTTCTTTTTAGGAATAATGCTAAAAACTATACTGAAACCCAATCTACTCTGAATAATTTAGGTGACTGAAATAGGAACTAACCATTTCATTCTTACAATTAAAAAAAAACAAAAACAATATTAATTTTATAATTATTTCTGGCTCTTTGATGACAGACACGCATGAAAAAAATCATATTTTGGGGGGTAAGAAGGTTAGGGAGGTACAACGAAGATTATTTATCTTTAGTGGTGCAGATTATCTCAATATTTCATCACAATCTTTCACTGAGCGATACAAGCAGCAAATGATGAAAGATTGTTCTTATTTACTATGCCTCCCCACGGGACAGAGTTAGACACCAGGGTCGTTTTTTAACGTGGATAAAAGGAACAAAAATGAAAATTGTCTCAGTCGTGAAGGATTTCTCCTCCACTGACAGAGAACAAGAAATTGAAGTGCAGCATCTGAAGAACAGATGGTATTTATTTGCTCCCCCACCGAGCAAATTAGGCACAAGGCCGATTTTTAATGTGAGGAGTGAAGGGAGGGGGAAGGGAAAAAGGGGACCAGCTCCCGAGAGGTGGGAAATGGGAGCTGGTTAAAGGTCAGGCATGTGGGGTTGCCCCCACATCTGGTCTTTGCTAGTCATAGCTTGCAGCATCTGAAGAACAGATGGTATTTATTTGCTCCCCCACCGAGCAAATTAGGCACAAGGCCGATTTTTAATGTGAGGAGTGAAGGGAGGGGGAAGGGAAAAAGGGGACCAGCTCCCGAGAGGTGGGAAATGGGAGCTGGTTAAAGGTCAGGCATGTGGGGTTGCCCCCACATCTGGTCTTTGCTAGTCATAGCTTGCAGCATCTGAAGAACAGATGGTATTTATTTGCTCCCCCACCGAGCAAATTAGGCACAAGGCCGATTTTTAATGTGAGGAGTGAAGGAAGGGGGAAGGGAAAAAGGGGACCAGCTCCCGAGAGGTGGGAAATGGGAGCTGGTTAAAGGTCAGGCATGTGGGGTTGCCCCCACATCTGGTCTTTGCTAGTCATAGCTTGCAGCATCTGAAGAACAGATGGTATTTATTTGCTCCCCCACCGAGCAAATTAGGCACAAGGCCGATTTTTAATGTGAGGAGTGAAGGGAGGGGGAAGGGAAAAAGGGGACCAGCTCCCGAGAGGTGGGAAATGGGAGCTGGTTAAAGGTCAGGCATGTGGGGTTGCCCCCACATCTGGTCTTTGCTAGTCATAGCTTGCAGCATCTGAAGAACAGATGGTATTTATTTGCTCCCCCACCGAGCAAATTAGGCACAAGGCCGATTTTTAATGTGAGGAGTGAAGGGAGGGGGAAGGGAAAAAGGGGACCAGCTCCCGAGAGGTGGGAAATGGGAGCTGGTTAAAGGTCAGGCATGTGGGGTTGCCCCCACATCTGGTCTTTGCTAGTCATAGCTTGCAGCATCTGAAGAACAGATGGTATTTATTTGCTCCCCCACCGAGCAAATTAGGCACAAGGCCAATTTTTAATGTGAGGAGTGAAGGGAGGGGGAAGGGAAAAAGGGGACCAGCTCCCGAGAGGTGGGAAATGGGAGCTGGTTAAAGGTCAGGCATGTGGGGTTGCCCCCACATCTGGTCTTTGCTAGTCATAGCTAGTCCTAGCTAGTCATAGCTTGCAGTATCTGCCGGAACAGATACTACACTGTGATCTTGTCCCGAAGGCCAAGTGATGAAAGATTGTTTCAGCAATCTGCCACGCTACTTTACCTATTGAAAATAACTTGAATGGCCACTAACCTCGGGTGTGTAAATATTATGTTATTATTCATTTAACAGTTTTCGGGAATCGTCTACTTCCGTGTAAAACGACTTCTATTGTATCGTTGAACATATATAGAATCACTGGTTGCGCTTTTCAAATGCGTGCGAAATACTTGTAGTTCTTCCCGCGTTTTTTTTTAATCACAAAAACGTGTCTGTTAAATGAACAATATGATTTTATTGACATTTCAACTTGATGGCAATAACTAGACGAATGCGGTCGGCATGGGTTTCGGTCAGCGATATGGTGTGGTATAGTGTGGTGTGGTGTGGTATGGTGTAATGTGCGGCGGGGCGACTCAGAAATGTCACTCACTTGCTCGACAGCTGTTAACTCTTCTATTTCTTCTGTGTTCTCTCTCTTATATTGGCATTCCTTGAATTGGAATGTCGATTGTTCCTTTGATTTGCAATTTATGCAATTCAAAACTTGATCTATTTCTAGAACTTTTTTTTTGCGGTTGATATTCACAGCCCAAGTGAGGATGTAGGTTGATCCATTTATTTACATTCATCGGCATTTTTTGCGGCATCCAGATCAGCAATCGAATCCGATATCTGGAATTGTCCAGCTCACTGTCATTGCGTGTGGGCACATACATCCGATATTTTCTGGCGTCGCCCGTCACCTATTCAACATAAGGTCTCTGTAGTTTGTCAAGAAAATCTGGCATTAAGAGAATTTTTTTTTTCCAACAAGTAAACTTTGACTACATATTCCAAATCACATATTTTATTTGCGATTGTTAAGCAGTTTGGCCTTTAAAAATTATATTTGGGCGTTTTTTAAAGTATGGATTAAGAAAGGAACAAGCAGAATAATATAGCAAAATAGAATAGATGGGTTAGCTAAGTCAGATCACTGTACAACTCATCGAAACGTCTGCGATGTTCAAAGACTTTGTCATCATGGTTGAAGTACACCAAGGCTCGGCTCTCTCCCTGCTGCTCTTCATTCTTGTTATGGATGCCATCACTAAGGAGCTGCACTGGCCGATGCCCTGGACACTCTTATATGCAGATGATGTTCTGCTTGCCTCAAAGAGTAAATCTAACCTGCAACAACAAATCCAGTCCTGGAAAGACAGGTTGGTGCAGTTTGGTCTGCGAGCGAATATCAAAAAGATGGAATACTGAACCACCGATAAAAATGAACATGGCACCATTTTTACAAGGAATGGTGCATCTTCTTTAAGTGATGTTTTTTCCTTCAAGTAATAGCACAAGGCTGAACACTCCACCAGACCAGATGAATTCTTGCCCTGGAATCCAGTAAGACCAAGAGACCAAAAAGAAAGACTTGCAATAACGTATTTAAATGGTCAATTTGGGGATAGGAAAATTATGTTCCCAACTTTTTTACTAACTCAGTTTTTGAAATGTAAAGAACTTTACTGGAATATCCGAACATCTATGTATCCCATATAGCAATCAAGGGTTAGCCCTAGGAAGGGGGCTAACCCTTGATTTCTGAGAACTTTGAAGTAAAATGAAAAAAAAAAAAAAATTGGAAATATTTCGATTTATTTTCAGCCGCCGCAACTCTCGCTTCCCTTATTTTGTCCTTTGGTCCTTACATTCCATGAGCGACGTTTCTGACAAAGAGGGAAGAATTGCTGTTTTCTGAATTGGAATTTATCCATCTTATTGTTGGCTAGCTTTTTTTAAACACATAATTTAAATAAAAAAAAAATGAGGTTTTTAGGAATAATGCTAAAACCTATGCTGAAACCCAATCTACTCTAAATAATTTAGGTGACTGAAATAGGAACTAGTAGATCTTAAAGTATTTTAGCTCCATGCACGAAGTGGTTTCATGTCTTGTCTCGGTCGGTTTCTAGTAAAAACAAAACAAAACAAAAAAATGCTTACCAGGTCGTATTCCTTGGGTACTTTGAGAAGAAGGAAAGTTCGGTTCTTGTCGGTCGTAAGAGAAATGTTCACAACCGCCATGTTGTTAAAACTCACTGATCGTAAAACCTTGTTTCTCGACTTGAGGTCCAACGATCCAGTCAACGGGGAAAAACTGATATCAACTTTATTGAATGATTCTGGATATTCAATCCATTCATAAGCTGAAATAAATTTGAAAACGAGATTCATTCGAATGTACAGAGCAAGAAAGAAAGGTTTTATGTCACGATAAAGATGACTAATCTATTTATTTCTCTATATATAAAAGTGAGAATGTGTGTGTGTGTGTGTGTGAGGGCACTTCTCAACATATATACTCAACGAATTTTTTTTTTATCTACAGACTTGAAATTTGGTCTATAGAGGATTCAGATATGCGGAAAACTTTTTAATCAGTTTTCATCCGAGAAAAAAAGGGCTGCTAACGGCTCAAAATTGGAAAAAAAAAAAAAAAAAGAAGAAATGGTACTTGGGAGTCATTGTTTTTTTTTTTCTGTTTGTTAACCGTTTCACAAATGCGCATCCGTGAATCGCTCATGTGACAGATTGCTTATGTTAAGAATAAGTAGGTCCAAGTGTCATGGGAACAGACATTTTGCTGCTCAATTCCCTACATAGTATCCCTGCAACCTAAGTCCCTGTTAGTAGCCCCTTACATCAAAGCCGCACTGTGCATTGGTTGGGATGAAAATGCCCCCCACCCAAAAAAACTTTTCTTTTCCATTCCTCTTATTAACGCATTAAAAAAGATGATCAATAAAGTTGTTTTTAAATGTTACGAGATTTTGTCTTTCTATTTTAAAACTATTCCCAAGGCCAAAAGCCACGCAAGGATACGGTTTAATAAGATTGGGCGATTATTGGAATAACGTATAATAATAGGAGAGCATTGAAAATGGTGAATGTAATTTTGCCCTTTTCATCCATTGTCAGCCAATCCTCTCATGATGTTCCGATTTATTCCCCCCCCCCACCACGAGTGAAGAGTTAGATACAAGGTCAGTTTTGTATGTGACGGAAATCCAGCTCCTCAAAAAGGGCATTCTAGATTGAAACAAAAATAAAAATTGCCTCAGATAAGAAGGATTTCTCCTTCACTAACCAACAACTAAATTCAACATCAGAACAGATATTACAGTTTGCTCTTAGCCAAAACGACTCATGATATCGTCCATTATGCAACAGAGAGCTTCATTACCCCTTATCCTCGAGTGGCCTCTGGGCTTTAATAAACGAGGATTCATTATTATGTTTAAAAAAGAACCAAACAAAGTTGGATTACTTATGGTGACTGTGACAAAAATTTGTTGACATTGGATTTGGAAGACGACCATGTTGTAGTCTTCAGGGAAGCGATTCTGTGATGGGAGATAAAGAGACTCTATTCACAGATATGGAATTGAAAGCTACCAAACAAAGAATTACTGTAACCTTACGTGGGCATTGTGTTCAAAATTACCTAGAATGTCAACAGGGGGGTCCACAGACAAATGCTAGGGAGGATTTCAATATTTTTCCCGATTCCAATACAATTATCGATTCTGTACTAATGAATAATGATGAATAATTATAGGAGAGGATTGGAAATGGTTAATAGAACCTTGCTCTTTTAACCCATCATCGACCAATCCTCTTATGACGTTCCGATTTAGTTGCCTCCCCAAAAGGGAAGAGTTAGACACAAGGTCGGTTTTTTTATGTGACAAAAGAGTAACACATACTCCTGGACAGATTCTGTTACTCACACTCTTCTCATTCCCATTCGTATTAACAATGATTATCAATAATGTCCCACTTTGTCATCTAAGTTCCAACTCCTGTCGCATCGCTGCAATGTTGCATCCCTGTGTCGGTTTTACAAGTGTTTTAATGAAATTTGCTCTGATGAACTCGTTGCACTTGTACCCCCTAAATGTACATATCCCCGACAAACCCGTTTAGCAACAAAATCACACCTCTTCACTGTCGAGGTCTCTAAATGCCAGAATGTTTTCCACTCTAATAATTTCTTACCTCAAACAGCTAGACTTTGGAATTCCCTTCCTGCTATCTGCTTCCCTGACTGTACTGATACACAGAAGTTTAAATGTAATGTAAACCAACATCTTTTTAATCTGTCCTACGTGTGGTCCCAAATAGTAGTCCCTTATATCCAAGTGGAGTTATGCTTTGTTAGAGGTGAACGTGAGTAAAACAGAAAAAGAAGTTATTTTAAAAATTTTCAGGATGAAACTTTTTTCCTATTTTACAGGGTTGATCAATAAACTTGTCACCCTAGAAAAGACGGCATGATTCCATTTCCATTTGATGAAAACCCGTTTTCTTTTTTGCTACATCTACTAGTTGGCCAGTTGTGTACAAACCCTAAGAGCAATAGGCGCCTTCTATCATGTCTGAAAGTGACACAATGTTCAACAAGCGAGATCGGAAATGAGCCACTGTACAACTCATGCTCTTTACCAATCCAAGTTATGACAGCAGGACCATTGCCAGCACCCTCAAAATACTTATCGGGACAGTTCAACACTTAAGGGCACAGCTCAACAAAGTTTCTGGCCACGGTTATGGTCTTTGGTGTGGTTTCAAGTGAGGGCCACATCATGCCACCTCACATCTTCAAAGTCTGCTTGAAAGTCAACATCAAAATGTATCTGGATGTGCTTAAGAGTGTGGTGATTCTCTGGTTCAATCAGGTGGTCGCTGGCAGACCCTGAGTGTGGCAGCAGGGCTCGGTGCTGGCGCACATCCAAAGAGACCCAAGCTTGGCGTCAGAAGGAATGCTATAACTTTGTACCCTTCTCTCACTGGCCCCCTCCTTCTCAGACCTGAACCCGCTGGACTTTGTTTGGTCATACGTCGAGAACATCACCAACATGACCTCCCACAACACCAAAACCAGCCTGATTGCTGCCATCAACCAAGTATTCATACAGCTCCTGCCAGCGCTTGTGGAAAAGGTATGTTCCTAGTTATGGACTCGTATCGAGGTGGTGATTGAGGCTGAAGGCGGCTACATTGAATAGATGACAGTTCTACTACATAATCAAGTTACCTGAATTGATTTTTTTCAATAAAAGTTTTAAAATAAAGCTGTAGTGTTGTTTTCTTTAGGGCGACAATTTTATCGTTCCATTCTGTACAATAGATCCAAGAAAGTATTGGCCTTGCTTGGTTGGTTGGTTGTTTTACGGCATATCAACCCTTATTTAATGCCGAATCCAAAGATTCGGAAGAAAAAATTTTTAATAGAATATATTTGTTGTTTTCAAGTAGGTTTCTATTTAACCCATAGTTGGAACCCTAACAGGTACTACTACTCCGGGTTAGAGTGGACCTGGGAGCAATGGTAATTAAAGGGTGGCTCCACACTCCCCAAAGCCCGCAAGCTGGGGCCTCACCACTGGATATAGTTTAAGGTCATATCCAGGACCTTGGTCTTGCTTGGGCTCCCGGCAATGTTGCCCAAACTTTACCTGGACTCCTGAAGTTATTATACAACATACTAATATATATATATATATATATATATATATATATATATAAGTTATAAAAATATATATGGCAATCAAGCTACGCAGAATCTTCCACGTTTCATCCATGCTAGGATTCATCAAGCATAAGCCTGATGAATCCTAGCGTGGATGAAACGCGGAATATTCTGTTAGCTTAATTGCCATATATATTTTATAACTTACTACCTAGCTCTACCTACGCATTAAGCACTGTTGAAGTAAATACTTAAAGTTTACGCATAAATTTATACTTTTGTATATTAATTCATGTGATTAAATGAAGTAGTCATATATATATACTTAATTTACTCACATAAAATTAATATACGAAAGTATAGATTTATGCGTAAACTTTAAGTGTTTACTTCAAAAGTGCTCAATATGTAGGTAGAGCTAGTTAGCGCATAAGCCTGAAGAATCCTAGAGTGGATGAAACGCGGAATATTCAGTGTAGCTTAATCGCCATATACATTTTATAACTTACTATATATATATAGTAAGTAATAGTAATTAGTAAAAACCTGAAGAGAGTGCTCAATACTATTGCAGAGCAAATATGTGTTTTATTTTTTTTTATTACCGTTTTATCTGTTTGGTTACATATGTTTCAGATGTTGGACCATGTTTACAATCTAACAGCCTCGTCAGACCTTACAGAAATGGTTCTATATATATAAAAGTTTCAGCCTTAGGATTTACTATTATTTTATTTGTGAATCAATTGCCTGGGAGGGATTTTATTTACATTTTTATTTTATTTTTTTCATAGGATTTTAAAAGTTAACTTTAATTCTTGTTTGCTAATTAAATCTTTTATTGAACCACACTGAAGCATATTTAAATGACAAAGCTATTGTTTTATTACCTTTGTGATCTCAGTGGAGCACAGTATGGAGCAGGTACTAGCGTAGTTGCAAGAGTACTTCTACCTTTACTAACATAGCCTGACCACTCTCGACCAAATGAAGAGTCTATTAGGCATCTGTACACGTTACAATGGTGTATGCAAGTTATACCTGGCCAACAAAGTATGAGGACATGCGTTGCATGGAAATAAGTGATATGATGGATGTGTAGCTCGAGTCTTAAAGACAGGCTTAGATCTGATGACCTCAGATGAAGATTAAATCTGGACAGTATAGGATGATGTGAAGAAGAGGAGACTTTGATGGTATGGTCACACTGAAAGAACGGATGAGAGTTCTTGGATTAGTAGATGTAAAACAGTTGAGGCAGCAGGTCCAGTTCATAGGGAGAACATGGAAGGAAATGATGCAAATTGACTTGAGAGAAAGAGGTATAAATAAGGACCTGGCCAGATATGGGTTAGTTTGGAAGTCAGTTTCTTAAAGCCGTCCAACAGATGCCAGTAAAACGAACGTTAAAGCGATGATGATGATGATATTTAAAAAAAAAAGAACAACACACAGGGAATATCGTAAATAAATAAAATGATTTACCTTTGTGAATGTTGTTTTTACGATGATAACTTCTTCTGAAACTTTTCTTGAACGCTTTCGAATCTTCGAGAAAAGCTCGGTATTGCTTGAGTCTGTATTGCTTTAGCAGACACACGAACAAGATACAGACTGATATGAAAGAAATAATCAGAGTTATTAGCAACAACGACGTCACAAGTTACAAAATTACATATTTGAGGTAGATGCATGGTGGGATCAATTTTACCCTAAAAAATGTTTACATATTTGAGGAAGATGCATGTTGGGATCAATTTTACCCTAAAAAATGTTTACATATTTGAGGTAGATGTATGGTGGGATCAATTTTAACCTAAAAAATGTTTACATATTTGAGGTAGATGCATGTTGGGATCAATTTTACCCTAAAGAATGTTTACATATTTGAGGTAGACGCATGTTGGGATCAATTTTACCCTAAAAAATGTTTACATATTTGAGGTAGATGTATGGTGGGATCAATTTTAACCCAAAAAATGTTTACATATTTGAGGTAGATGCATGTTGGGATCAATTTTACCCTAAAGAATGTTTACATATTTGAGGTAGACGCATGTTGGGATCAATTTTACCCTAAAAAATGTTTACATATTTGAGGTAGATGTATGGTGGGATCAATTTTAACCTAAAAAATGTTTACATATTTGAGGTAGATGCATGTTGGGATCAATTTTACCCTAAAGAATGTTTACATATTTGAGGTAGACGCATGTTGGGATCAATTTTAACCTAAAAAATGTTTACATATTTGAGGTAGATGTATGGTGGGATCAATTTTAACCTAAAAAATGTTTACATATTTGAGGTAGATGCATGTTGGGATCAATTTTACCCTAAAGAATGTTTACATATTTGAGGTAGACGCATGTTGGGATCAATTTTACCCTAAAAAATGTTTACATATTTGAGGAAGATGCATGTTGGGATCAATTTTACCCTAAAAAATGTTTACATATTTGAGGTAGATGTATGGTGGGATCAATTTTAACCTAAAAAATGTTTACATATTTGAGGTAGATGCATGTTGGGATCAATTTTACCCTAAAGAATGTTTACATATTTGAGGTAGACGCATGTTGGGATCAATTTTACCCTAAAAAATGTTTACATATTTGAGGTAGATGCATGTTGGGATCAATTTTACCCTAAAAAATGTTTACATATTTGAGGTAGATGCTTGTTGGGATCAATTTTACCCTAAAAAATGTTTACATATTTGAGGTAGATGCATGTTGGGATCAATTTTACCCTAAAAAATGTTTACATATTTGAGGTAGATGCATGTTGGGATCAATTTTATCCTAAAAAATGTTTACATATTTGAGGTAGATGCATGTTGGGATCAATTTTAACCTAAAAAATGTTTACATATTTGAGGTAGATGCATGTTGGGATCAATTTTACCCTAAAAAATGTTTACATATTTGAGGTAGATGCATGTTGGGATCAATTTTACCCTAAAAAATGTTTACATATTTGAGGTAGATGCATGTTGGGATCAATTTTACCCTAAAAAATGTTTACATATTTGAGGTAGATGCATGTTGGGATCAATTTTACCCTAAAAAATGTTTACATATTTGAGGTAGATGCATGGTGGGATCAATTTTACCCTAAAAATGTTTACATATTTGAGGTAGATGCATGTTGGGATCAATTTTACCCTAAAAAATGTTTACATATTTGAGGTAGATGCATGGTGGGATCGATTTTACCCTAAAAAATGTTCAAGTCTCACTCATGAGAATGCGGTTATAATTCTGTGTATAAGCTTTGAAACTGAAATATGGCAACAGATTTTGTGACAAGAAACAACAAATGTGTATAACATTTCGAACAATTTTACTGGTTGAGTAAAAATTGCATATGATACGACAAGAAAAAGATGAATGTTCAGAAATGAAGAAGATTGTTACGTTTGCAAAAACGTGCTTCGCGGGAATTTATCTGCATGAAGAGTTTGAAATACTTATCTGGACGAAGAGTTTGAAATGCTTATCTGGACGAAGAGTTTGAATAACTTATCTGGACGAAGAGTTTGAATAACTTATCTGGACGAAGAGTTTGAAATACTTATCTGGATGAAGAGTTTGAAATGCTTATCTGGACGAAGAGTTTGAATAACTTATCTGGACGAAGAGTTTGAAATACTTATCTGGATGAAGAGTTTGAAATGCTTATCTGGACGAAGAGTTTGAATAACTTATCTGGACGAAGAGTTTGAATAACTTATCTGGACGAAGAGTTTGAAATACTTATCTGGATGAAGAGTTTGAAATGCTTATCTGGACGAAGAGTTTGAATAACTTATCTGGACGAAGAGTTTGAATAACTTATCTGGACGAAGAGTTTGAAATACTTATCTGGATGAAGAGTTTGAAATGCTTATCTGGACGAAGAGTTTGAATAACTTATCTGGACGAAGAGTTTGAAATACTTATCTGGATGAAGAGTTTGAAATGCTTATCTGGACGAAGAGTTTGAATAACTTATCTGGACGAAGAGTTTGAATAACTTATCTGGACGAAGAGTTTGAAATACTTATCTGGATGAAGAGTTTGAAATGCTTATCTGGACGAAGAGTTTGAATAACTTATCTGGACGAAGAGTTTGAAATATTATCTGGACGAAGAGTTTGAAATGCTTATCTGGACGAAGAGTTTGAATAACTTATCTGGACGAAGAGTTTGAATAACTTATCTGGACGAAGAGTTTGAAATACTTATCTGGATGAAGAGTTTGAAATGCTTATCTGGACGAAGAGTTTGAATAACTTATCTGGACGAAGAGTTTGAATAACTTATCTGGACGAAGAGTTTGAAATACTTATCTGGATGAAGAGTTTGAAATGCTTATCTGGACGAAGAGTTTGAATAACTTATCTGGACGAAGAGTTTGAAATACTTATCTGGATGAAGAGTTTGAAATGCTTATCTGGACGAAGAGTTTGAATAACTTATCTGGACGAAGAGTTTGAATAACTTATCTGGACGAAGAGTTTGAAATACTTATCTGGATGAAGAGTTTGAAATGCTTATCTGGACGAAGAGTTTGAATAACTTATCTGGACGAAGAGTTTGAATAACTTATCTGGACGAAGAGTTTGAAATACTTATCTGGATGAAGAGTTTGAAATGCTTATCTGGACGAAGAGTTTGAATAACTTATCTGCACGAAGAGTTTGAAATACTTATCTGGATGAAGAGTTTGAAATGCTTATCTGGACGAAGAGTTTGAATAACTTATCTGGACGAAGAGTTTGAATAACTTATCTGGACGAAGAGTTTGAAATACTTATCTGGATGAAGAGTTTGAAATGCTTATCTGGACGAAGAGTTTGAATAACTTATCTGGACGAAGAGTTTGAAATACTTATCTGGATGAAGAGTTTGAAATGCTTATCTAAACGAAGAGTTTGAATAACTTATCTGGACGAAGAGTTTGAATAACTTATCTGGACGAAGAGTTTGAAATACTTATCTGGATGAAGAGTTTGAAATGCTTATCTGGACGAAGAGTTTGAATAACTTATCTGGACGAAGAGTTTGAAATACTTATCTGGATGAAGAGTTTGAAATGCTTATCTGGACGAAGAGTTTGAATAACTTATCTGGACGAAGAGTTTGAAATACTTATCTGGATGAAGAGTTTGAATAACTTATCTGGATGAAGAGTTTGAAATACTTATCTGGATGAAGAGTTTGAATAACTTATATGGATGAAGAGTTTGAATAACTTATATGGATGAAGAGTTTGAATAACTTATATGGACGAAGAGTTTGAATAACTTATATGGATGAAGAGTTTGAATAACTTATCTGGACGAAGAGTTTGAATAACTTATCTGGACGAAGAGTTTGAATAACTTATATGGATGAAGAGTTTGAATAACTTATATGGATGAAGAGTTTGAATAACTTATATGGACGAAGAGTTTGAATAACTTATATGGACGAAGAGTTTGAATAACTTATATGGATGAAGAGTTTGAATAACTTATATGGATGAAGAGTTTGAATAACTTATATGGACGAAGAGTTTGAATAACTTATATGGATGAAGAGTTTGAATAACTTATATGGACGAAGAGTTTGAAATACTTATCTGGATGAAGAGTTTGAATAACTTATATGGATGAAGAGTTTGAATAACTTATATGGATGAAGAGTTTGAATAACTTATATGGATGAAGAGTTTGAATAACTTATATGGATGAAGAGTTTGAATAACTTATATGGACGAAGAGTTTGAATAACTTATATGGATGAAGAGTTTGAATAACTTATATGGACGAAGAGTTTGAATAACTTATATGGATGAACAGTTTGAAATACTTATATGGATGAAGAGTTTGAATAACTTATATGGATAAAGAGTTTGAATAACTTATATGGATGAAGAGTTTGAATAACTTATATGGACGAAGAGTTTGAATAACTTATATGGATGAAGAGTTTGAAATACTTATATGGATGAAGAGTTTGAATAACTTATCTGGATGAATAGTTTGAATAACTTATATGGATGAAGAGTTTGAATAACTTATATGGACGAAGAGTTTGAATAACTTATATGGATGAAGAGTTTGAATAACTTATATGGATGAAGAGTTTGAATAACTTATATGGATGAAGAGTTTGAATAACTTATATGGATGAAGAGTTTGAATAACTTATATGGATGAAGAGTTTGAATAACTTATATGGATGAAGAGTTTGAATAACTTATATGGACGAAGAGTTTGAATAACTTATATGGATGAAGAGTTTGAATAACTTATATGGATGAAGAGTTTGAATAACTTATATGGATGAAGAGTTTGAATAACTTATCTGAACGAAATTTGAATAACTTATATGGATGAAGAGTTTGAATAACTTATATGGATGAAGAGTTTGAATAACTTATCTGGATGAAGAGTTTGAATAACTTATCTGGACGAAGAGTTTGAATAACTTATATGGATGAAGAGTTTGAATAACTTATATGGATGAAGAGTTTGAATAACTTATCTGGATGAAGAGTTTGAATAACTTATATGGATGAAGAGTTTGAATAACTTATATGGATGAAGAGTTTGAATAACTTATATGGATGAAGAGTTTGAATAACTTATATGGATGAAGAGTTTGAATAACTTATATGGATGAAGAGTTTGAATAACTTATATGGATGAAGAGTTTGAATAACTTATATGGATGAAGAGTTTGAATAACTTATATGGACGAAGAGTTTGAATAACTTATATGGATGAAGAGTTTGAATAACTTATATGGACGAAGAGTTTGAATAACTTATATGGATGAAGAGTTTGAATAACTTATATGGATGAAGAGTTTGAATAACTTATATGGATGAAGAGTTTGAATAACTTATATGGATGAAGAGTTTGAATAACTTATATGGACGAAGAGTTTGAATAACTTATATGGATGAAGAGTTTGAATAACTTATATGGATGAAGAGTTTGAATAACTTATATGGATGAAGAGTTTGAATAACTTATATGGATGAAGAGTTTGAATAACTTATATGGATGAAGAGTTTGAATAACTTATATGGATGAAGAGTTTGAATAACTTATATGGACGAAGAGTTTGAATAACTTATATGGATGAAGAGTTTGAATAACTTATATGGATGAAGAGTTTGAATAACTTATATGGATGAAGAGTTTGAATAACTTATATGGATGAAGAGTTTGAATAACTTATATGGACGAAGAGTTTGAATAACTTATCTGGATGAAGAGTTTGAATAACTTATCTGGACGAAGAGTTTGAATAACTTATCTGGATGAAGAGTTTGAATAACTTATATGGACGAAGAGTTTGAATAACTTATATGGATGAAGAGTTTGAATAACTTATATGGATGAAGAGTTTGAATAACTTATATGGATGAAGAGTTTGAATAACTTATATGGATGAAGAGTTTGAATAACTTATATGGATGAAGAGTTTGAATAACTTATATGGACGAAGAGTTTGAATAACTTATATGGATGAAGAGTTTGAATAACTTATATGGATGAAGAGTTTGAATAACTTATATGGACGAAGAGTTTGAATAACTTATATGGATGAAGAGTTTGAATAACTTATATGGATGAAGAGTTTGAATAACTTATATGGATGAAGAGTTTGAATAACTTATCTGGATGAAGAGTTTGAATAACTTATATGGACGAAGAGTTTGAATAACTTATCTGGATGAAGAGTTTGAATAACTTATATGGACGAAGAGTTTGAATAACTTATATGGATGAAGAGTTTGAATAACTTATATGGATGAAGAGTTTGAATAACTTATATGGATGAAGAGTTTGAATAACTTATATGGATGAAGAGTTTGAATAACTTATATGGACGAAGAGTTTGAATAACTTATATGGATGAAGAGTTTGAATAACTTATATGGATGAAGAGTTTGAATAACTTATATGGATGAAGAGTTTGAATAACTTATATGGACGAAGAGTTTGAATAACTTATCTGGATGAAGAGTTTGAATAACTTATATGGACGAAGAGTTTGAATAACTTATATGGATGAAGAGTTTGAATAACTTATATGGACGAAGAGTTTGAATAACTTATATGGATGAAGAGTTTGAATAACTTATATGGACGAAGAGTTTGAATAACTTATCTGGATGAAGAGTTTGAATAACTTATATGGACGAAGAGTTTGAATAACTTATATGGATGAAGAGTTTGAATAACTTATATGGATGAAGAGTTTGAATAACTTATATGGATGAAGAGTTTGAATAACTTATATGGACGAAGAGTTTGAATAACTTATCTGGATGAAGAGTTTGAATAACTTATATGGACGAAGAGTTTGAATAACTTATATGGATGAAGAGTTTGAATAACTTATATGGACGAAGAGTTTGAATAACTTATATGGATGAAGAGTTTGAATAACTTATATGGATGAAGAGTTTGAATAACTTATATGGATGAAGAGTTTGAATAACTTATATGGACGAAGAGTTTGAATAACTTATCTGGATGAAGAGTTTGAATAACTTATATGGATGAAGAGTTTGAATAACTTATATGGATGAAGAGTTTGAATAACTTATATGGATGAAGAGTTTGAATAACTTATCTGGACGAAGAGTTTGAATAACTTATCTGGACGAAGAGTTTGAATAACTTATATGGATGAAGAGTTTGAATAACTTATATGGATGAAGAGTTTGAATAACTTATATGGACGAAGAGTTTGAATAACTTATATGGATGAAGAGTTTGAATAACTTATATGGATGAAGAGTTTGAATAACTTATATGGACGAAGAGTTTGAATAACTTATATGGATGAAGAGTTTGAATAACTTATATGGATGAAGAGTTTGAATAACTTATCTGGATGAAGAGTTTGAATAACTTATATGGACGAAGAGTTTGAATAACTTATCTGGATGAAGAGTTTGAATAACTTATATGGACGAAGAGTTTGAATAACTTATATGGATGAAGAGTTTGAATAACTTATATGGACGAAGAGTTTGAATAACTTATATGGATGAAGAGTTTGAATAACTTATATGGACGAAGAGTTTGAATAACTTATCTGGATGAAGAGTTTGAATAACTTATATGGACGAAGAGTTTGAATAACTTATATGGATGAAGAGTTTGAATAACTTATATGGATGAAGAGTTTGAATAACTTATATGGATGAAGAGTTTGAATAACTTATATGGACGAAGAGTTTGAATAACTTATATGGATGAAGAGTTTGAATAACTTATATGGATGAAGAGTTTGAATAACTTATCTGGACGAAGAGTTTGAATAACTTATATGGATGAAGAGTTTGAATAACTTATATGGATGAAGAGTTTGAATAACTTATATGGACGAAGAGTTTGAATAACTTATATGGATGAAGAGTTTGAATAACTTATCTGGACGAAGAGTTTGAATAACTTATATGGATGAAGAGTTTGAATAACTTATATGGATGAAGAGTTTGAATAACTTATATGGATGAAGAGTTTGAATAACTTATCTGGACGAAGAGTTTGAATAACTTATATGGATGAAGAGTTTGAATAACTTATATGGATGAAGAGTTTGAATAACTTATATGGATGAAGAGTTTGAATAACTTATATGGATGAAGAGTTTGAATAACTTATATGGATGAAGAGTTTGAATAACTTATATGGACGAAGAGTTTGAATAACTTATATGGATGAAGAGTTTGAATAACTTATATGGATGAAGAGTTTGAATAACTTATATGGATGAAGAGTTTGAATAACTTATATGGATGAAGAGTTTGAATAACTTATATGGATGAAGAGTTTGAATAACTTATCTGGACGAAGAGTTTGAATAACTTATATGGATGAAGAGTTTGAATAACTTATATGGATGAAGAGTTTGAATAACTTATATGGATGAAGAGTTTGAATAACTTATCTGGACGAAGAGTTTGAATAACTTATATGGATGAAGAGTTTGAATAACTTATATGGATGAAGAGTTTGAATAACTTATATGGACGAAGAGTTTGAATAACTTATATGGATGAAGAGTTTGAATAACTTATATGGATGAAGAGTTTGAATAACTTATATGGACGAAGAGTTTGAATAACTTATATGGATGAAGAGTTTGAATAACTTATATGGATGAAGAGTTTGAATAACTTATATGGATGAAGAGTTTGAATAACTTATCTGGACGAAGAGTTTGAATAACTTATATGGATGAAGAGTTTGAATAACTTATATGGATGAAGAGTTTGAATAACTTATATGGACGAAGAGTTTGAATAACTTATATGGATGAAGAGTTTGAATAACTTATATGGATGAAGAGTTTGAATAACTTATATGGATGAAGAGTTTGAATAACTTATATGGATGAAGAGTTTGAATAACTTATATGGATGAAGAGTTTGAATAACTTATATGGATGAAGAGTTTGAATAACTTATATGGATGAAGAGTTTGAATAACTTATCTGGACGAAGAGTTTGAATAACTTATATGGATGAAGAGTTTGAATAACTTATATGGATGAAGAGTTTGAATAACTTATATGGACGAAGAGTTTGAATAACTTATATGGATGAAGAGTTTGAATAACTTATATGGATGAAGAGTTTGAATAACTTATCTGGACGAAGAGTTTGAATAACTTATATGGATGAAGAGTTTGAATAACTTATATGGATGAAGAGTTTGAATAACTTATATGGACGAAGAGTTTGAATAACTTATATGGATGAAGAGTTTGAATAACTTATATGGATGAAGAGTTTGAATAACTTATCTGGACGAAGAGTTTGAATAACTTATATGGACGAAGAGTTTGAATAACTTATATGGATGAAGAGTTTGAATAACTTATATGGACGAAGAGTTTGAATAACTTATATGGATGAAGAGTTTGAATAACTTATATGGATGAAGAGTTTGAATAACTTATCTGGACGAAGAGTTTGAATAACTTATCTGGACGAAGAGTTTGAATAACTTATCTGGACGAAGAGTTTGAATAACTTATATGGATGAAGAGTTTGAATAACTTATATGGATGAAGAGTTTGAATAACTTATATGGATGAAGAGTTTGAATAACTTATATGGACGAAGAGTTTGAATAACTTATATGGATGAAGAGTTTGAATAACTTATATGGATGAAGAGTTTGAATAACTTATATGGATGAAGAGTTTGAATAACTTATCTGGACGAAGAGTTTGAATAACTTATCTGGACGAAGAGTTTGAATAACTTATATGGACGAAGAGTTTGAATAACTTATATGGATGAAGAGTTTGAATAACTTATATGGATGAAGAGTTTGAATAACTTATATGGATGAAGAGTTTGAATAACTTATATGGATGAAGAGTTTGAATAACTTATATGGATGAAGAGTTTGAATAACTTATATGGATGAAGAGTTTGAATAACTTATATGGATGAAGAGTTTGAATAACTTATATGGATGAAGAGTTTGAATAACTTATCTGGACGAAGAGTTTGAATAACTTATCTGGACGAAGAGTTTGAATAACTTATATGGATGAAGAGTTTGAATAACTTATATGGATGAAGAGTTTGAATAACTTATATGGATGAAGAGTTTGAATAACTTATCTGGACGAAGAGTTTGAATAACTTATCTGGACGAAGAGTTTGAATAACTTATATGGACGAAGAGTTTGAATAACTTATATGGATGAAGAGTTTGAATAACTTATCTGGACGAAGAGTTTGAATAACTTATCTGGACGAAGAGTTTGAATAACTTATATGGACGAAGAGTTTGAATAACTTATATGGATGAAGAGTTTGAATAACTTATATGGATGAAGAGTTTGAATAACTTATATGGATGAAGAGTTTGAATAACTTATATGGATGAAGAGTTTGAATAACTTATATGGATGAAGAGTTTGAATAACTTATATGGATGAAGAGTTTGAATAACTTATCTGGACGAAGAGTTTGAATAACTTATCTGGACGAAGAGTTTGAATAACTTATATGGATGAAGAGTTTGAATAACTTATATGGATGAAGAGTTTGAATAACTTATATGGACGAAGAGTTTGAATAACTTATCTGGACGAAGAGTTTGAATAACTTATATGGACGAAGAGTTTGAATAACTTATATGGATGAAGAGTTTGAATAACTTATATGGATGAAGAGTTTGAATAACTTATATGGATGAAGAGTTTGAATAACTTATATGGATGAAGAGTTTGAATAACTTATATGGATGAAGAGTTTGAATAACTTATATGGATGAAGAGTTTGAATAACTTATATGGATGAAGAGTTTGAATAACTTATATGGATGAAGAGTTTGAATAACTTATATGGATGAAGAGTTTGAATAACTTATATGGATGAAGAGTTTGAATAACTTATATGGATGAAGAGTTTGAATAACTTATATGGACGAAGAGTTTGAATAACTTATCTGGACGAAGAGTTTGAATAACTTATATGGACGAAGAGTTTGAATAACTTATATGGATGAAGAGTTTGAATAACTTATATGGATGAAGAGTTTGAATAACTTATCTGGACGAAGAGTTTGAATAACTTATATGGATGAAGAGTTTGAATAACTTATATGGATGAAGAGTTTGAATAACTTATATGGATGAAGAGTTTGAATAACTTATCTGGACGAAGAGTTTGAATAACTTATATGGATGAAGAGTTTGAATAACTTATATGGACGAAGAGTTTGAATAACTTATATGGATGAAGAGTTTGAATAACTTATATGGATGAAGAGTTTGAATAACTTATATGGATGAAGAGTTTGAATAACTTATATGGACGAAGAGTTTGAATAACTTATCTGGACGAAGAGTTTGAATAACTTATATGGACGAAGAGTTTGAATAACTTATCTGGACGAAGAGTTTGAATAACTTATCTGGACGAAGAGTTTGAATAACTTATATGGACGAAGAGTTTGAATAACTTATATGGATGAAGAGTTTGAATAACTTATATGGACGAAGAGTTTGAATAACTTATATGGACGAAGAGTTTGAATAACTTATATGGATGAAGAGTTTGAATAACTTATCTGGACGAAGAGTTTGAATAACTTATCTGGACGAAGAGTTTGAATAACTTATATGGATGAAGAGTTTGAATAACTTATCTGGACGAAGAGTTTGAATAACTTATATGGATGAAGAGTTTGAATAACTTATATGGATGAAGAGTTTGAATAACTTATCTGGACGAAGAGTTTGAATAACTTATCTGGACGAAGAGTTTGAATAACTTATATGGATGAAGAGTTTGAATAACTTATATGGATGAAGAGTTTGAATAACTTATATGGATGAAGAGTTTGAATAACTTATCTGGACGAAGAGTTTGAATAACTTATCTGGACGAAGAGTTTGAATAACTTATATGGACGAAGAGTTTGAATAACTTATATGGATGAAGAGTTTGAATAACTTATCTGGACGAAGAGTTTGAATAACTTATCTGGACGAAGAGTTTGAATAACTTATATGGACGAAGAGTTTGAATAACTTATATGGATGAAGAGTTTGAATAACTTATATGGATGAAGAGTTTGAATAACTTATATGGATGAAGAGTTTGAATAACTTATATGGATGAAGAGTTTGAATAACTTATATGGATGAAGAGTTTGAATAACTTATATGGATGAAGAGTTTGAATAACTTATCTGGACGAAGAGTTTGAATAACTTATCTGGACGAAGAGTTTGAATAACTTATATGGATGAAGAGTTTGAATAACTTATATGGATGAAGAGTTTGAATAACTTATATGGACGAAGAGTTTGAATAACTTATATGGACGAAGAGTTTGAATAACTTATCTGGACGAAGAGTTTGAATAACTTATATGGATGAAGAGTTTGAATAACTTATATGGATGAAGAGTTTGAATAACTTATATGGATGAAGAGTTTGAATAACTTATATGGATGAAGAGTTTGAATAACTTATATGGATGAAGAGTTTGAATAACTTATATGGATGAAGAGTTTGAATAACTTATATGGATGAAGAGTTTGAATAACTTATATGGATGAAGAGTTTGAATAACTTATATGGATGAAGAGTTTGAATAACTTATATGGATGAAGAGTTTGAATAACTTATATGGATGAAGAGTTTGAATAACTTATATGGACGAAGAGTTTGAATAACTTATCTGGACGAAGAGTTTGAATAACTTATATGGACGAAGAGTTTGAATAACTTATATGGATGAAGAGTTTGAATAACTTATATGGATGAAGAGTTTGAATAACTTATCTGGACGAAGAGTTTGAATAACTTATATGGATGAAGAGTTTGAATAACTTATATGGATGAAGAGTTTGAATAACTTATATGGATGAAGAGTTTGAATAACTTATCTGGACGAAGAGTTTGAATAACTTATATGGATGAAGAGTTTGAATAACTTATATGGATGAAGAGTTTGAATAACTTATATGGATGAAGAGTTTGAATAACTTATATGGATGAAGAGTTTGAATAACTTATCTGGACGAAGAGTTTGAATAACTTATATGGATGAAGAGTTTGAATAACTTATATGGACGAAGAGTTTGAATAACTTATATGGATGAAGAGTTTGAATAACTTATCTGGACGAAGAGTTTGAATAACTTATATGGATGAAGAGTTTGAATAACTTATCTGGACGAAGAGTTTGAATAACTTATATGGATGAAGAGTTTGAATAACTTATATGGACGAAGAGTTTGAATAACTTATATGGATGAAGAGTTTGAATAACTTATATGGATGAAGAGTTTGAATAACTTATATGGATGAAGAGTTTGAATAACTTATATGGACGAAGAGTTTGAATAACTTATCTGGACGAAGAGTTTGAATAACTTATATGGACGAAGAGTTTGAATAACTTATCTGGACGAAGAGTTTGAATAACTTATCTGGACGAAGAGTTTGAATAACTTATATGGACGAAGAGTTTGAATAACTTATATGGATGAAGAGTTTGAATAACTTATCTGGACGAAGAGTTTGAATAACTTATCTGGACGAAGAGTTTGAATAACTTATATGGATGAAGAGTTTGAATAACTTATATGGATGAAGAGTTTGAATAACTTATATGGATGAAGAGTTTGAATAACTTATATGGATGAAGAGTTTGAATAACTTATCTGGACGAAGAGTTTGAATAACTTATATGGATGAAGAGTTTGAATAACTTATCTGGACGAAGAGTTTGAATAACTTATATGGATGAAGAGTTTGAATAACTTATCTGGACGAAGAGTTTGAATAACTTATCTGGACGAAGAGTTTGAATAACTTATATGGACGAAGAGTTTGAATAACTTATATGGATGAAGAGTTTGAATAACTTATCTGGACGAAGAGTTTGAATAACTTATCTGGACGAAGAGTTTGAATAACTTATATGGACGAAGAGTTTGAATAACTTATATGGATGAAGAGTTTGAATAACTTATATGGATGAAGAGTTTGAATAACTTATATGGATGAAGAGTTTGAATAACTTATATGGATGAAGAGTTTGAATAACTTATATGGATGAAGAGTTTGAATAACTTATATGGATGAAGAGTTTGAATAACTTATCTGGACGAAGAGTTTGAATAACTTATCTGGACGAAGAGTTTGAATAACTTATATGGATGAAGAGTTTGAATAACTTATATGGATGAAGAGTTTGAATAACTTATATGGATGAAGAGTTTGAATAACTTATATGGACGAAGAGTTTGAATAACTTATCTGGACGAAGAGTTTGAATAACTTATATGGACGAAGAGTTTGAATAACTTATATGGATGAAGAGTTTGAATAACTTATATGGATGAAGAGTTTGAATAACTTATCTGGACGAAGAGTTTGAATAACTTATATGGATGAAGAGTTTGAATAACTTATATGGATGAAGAGTTTGAATAACTTATATGGATGAAGAGTTTGAATAACTTATCTGGACGAAGAGTTTGAATAACTTATATGGATGAAGAGTTTGAATAACTTATATGGATGAAGAGTTTGAATAACTTATATGGATGAAGAGTTTGAATAACTTATCTGGACGAAGAGTTTGAATAACTTATCTGGACGAAGAGTTTGAATAACTTATATGGACGAAGAGTTTGAATAACTTATATGGATGAAGAGTTTGAATAACTTATATGGATGAAGAGTTTGAATAACTTATATGGATGAAGAGTTTGAATAACTTATATGGATGAAGAGTTTGAATAACTTATATGGATGAAGAGTTTGAATAACTTATATGGATGAAGAGTTTGAATAACTTATCTGGACGAAGAGTTTGAATAACTTATCTGGACGAAGAGTTTGAATAACTTATATGGATGAAGAGTTTGAATAACTTATATGGATGAAGAGTTTGAATAACTTATATGGATGAAGAGTTTGAATAACTTATATGGACGAAGAGTTTGAATAACTTATATGGATGAAGAGTTTGAATAACTTATCTGGACGAAGAGTTTGAATAACTTATATGGATGAAGAGTTTGAATAACTTATCTGGACGAAGAGTTTGAATAACTTATCTGGACGAAGAGTTTGAATAACTTATCTGGACGAAGAGTTTGAATAACTTATATGGACGAAGAGTTTGAATAACTTATATGGATGAAGAGTTTGAATAACTTATATGGATGAAGAGTTTGAATAACTTATATGGACGAAGAGTTTGAATAACTTATCTGGACGAAGAGTTTGAATAACTTATATGGACGAAGAGTTTGAATAACTTATATGGATGAAGAGTTTGAATAACTTATCTGGACGAAGAGTTTGAATAACTTATCTGGACGAAGAGTTTGAATAACTTATATGGATGAAGAGTTTGAATAACTTATATGGATGAAGAGTTTGAATAACTTATATGGATGAAGAGTTTGAATAACTTATCTGGACGAAGAGTTTGAATAACTTATATGGATGAAGAGTTTGAATAACTTATCTGGACGAAGAGTTTGAATAACTTATATGGATGAAGAGTTTGAATAACTTATCTGGACGAAGAGTTTGAATAACTTATCTGGACGAAGAGTTTGAATAACTTATATGGATGAAGAGTTTGAATAACTTATATGGATGAAGAGTTTGAATAACTTATATGGATGAAGAGTTTGAATAACTTATCTGGACGAAGAGTTTGAATAACTTATCTGGACGAAGAGTTTGAATAACTTATATGGATGAAGAGTTTGAATAACTTATATGGATGAAGAGTTTGAATAACTTATATGGATGAAGAGTTTGAATAACTTATATGGATGAAGAGTTTGAATAACTTATCTGGACGAAGAGTTTGAATAACTTATCTGGACGAAGAGTTTGAATAACTTATATGGATGAAGAGTTTGAATAACTTATATGGATGAAGAGTTTGAATAACTTATATGGACGAAGAGTTTGAATAACTTATATGGACGAAGAGTTTGAATAACTTATATGGATGAAGAGTTTGAATAACTTATATGGATGAAGAGTTTGAATAACTTATCTGGACGAAGAGTTTGAATAACTTATCTGGACGAAGAGTTTGAATAACTTATATGGATGAAGAGTTTGAATAACTTATATGGATGAAGAGTTTGAATAACTTATCTGGACGAAGAGTTTGAATAACTTATATGGATGAAGAGTTTGAATAACTTATCTGGACGAAGAGTTTGAATAACTTATCTGGACGAAGAGTTTGAATAACTTATATGGATGAAGAGTTTGAATAACTTATATGGATGAAGAGTTTGAATAACTTATATGGACGAAGAGTTTGAATAACTTATATGGATGAAGAGTTTGAATAACTTATATGGACGAAGAGTTTGAATAACTTATATGGATGAAGAGTTTGAATAACTTATATGGATGAAGAGTTTGAATAACTTATATGGATGAAGAGTTTGAATAACTTATCTGGACGAAGAGTTTGAATAACTTATATGGATGAAGAGTTTGAATAACTTATATGGATGAAGAGTTTGAATAACTTATATGGACGAAGAGTTTGAATAACTTATATGGATGAAGAGTTTGAATAACTTATATGGATGAAGAGTTTGAATAACTTATATGGACGAAGAGTTTGAATAACTTATATGGATGAAGAGTTTGAATAACTTATATGGATGAAGAGTTTGAATAACTTATATGGATGAAGAGTTTGAATAACTTATCTGGACGAAGAGTTTGAATAACTTATATGGATGAAGAGTTTGAATAACTTATATGGATGAAGAGTTTGAATAACTTATATGGACGAAGAGTTTGAATAACTTATATGGATGAAGAGTTTGAATAACTTATATGGACGAAGAGTTTGAATAACTTATATGGATGAAGAGTTTGAATAACTTATATGGATGAAGAGTTTGAATAACTTATCTGGACGAAGAGTTTGAATAACTTATATGGATGAAGAGTTTGAATAACTTATATGGATGAAGAGTTTGAATAACTTATCTGGACGAAGAGTTTGAATAACTTATATGGATGAAGAGTTTGAATAACTTATATGGATGAAGAGTTTGAATAACTTATCTGGACGAAGAGTTTGAATAACTTATATGGATGAAGAGTTTGAATAACTTATATGGATGAAGAGTTTGAATAACTTATCTGGACGAAGAGTTTGAATAACTTATCTGGACGAAGAGTTTGAATAACTTATCTGGACGAAGAGTTTGAATAACTTATATGGACGAAGAGTTTGAATAACTTATATGGACGAAGAGTTTGAATAACTTATATGGACGAAGAGTTTGAATAACTTATATGGATGAAGAGTTTGAATAACTTATATGGACGAAGAGTTTGAATAACTTATCTGGACGAAGAGTTTGAATAACTTATCTGGACGAAGAGTTTGAATAACTTATATGGACGAAGAGTTTGAATAACTTATATGGATGAAGAGTTTGAATAACTTATATGGATGAAGAGTTTGAATAACTTATCTGGATGAAGAGTTTGAATAACTTATATGGATGAAGAGTTTGAATAACTTATCTGGACGAAGAGTTTGAATAACTTATATGGACGAAGAGTTTGAATAACTTATATGGATGAAGAGTTTGAATAACTTATATGGATGAAGAGTTTGAATAACTTATATGGATGAAGAGTTTGAATAACTTATATGGATGAAGAGTTTGAATAACTTATCTGGACGAAGAGTTTGAATAACTTATATGGATGAAGAGTTTGAATAACTTATCTGGACGAAGAGTTTGAATAACTTATATGGATGAAGAGTTTGAATAACTTATATGGATGAAGAGTTTGAATAACTTATATGGATGAAGAGTTTGAATAACTTATATGGATGAAGAGTTTGAATAACTTATATGGATGAAGAGTTTGAATAACTTATATGGACGAAGAGTTTGAATAACTTATATGGATGAAGAGTTTGAATAACTTATATGGATGAAGAGTTTGAATAACTTATATGGACGAAGAGTTTGAATAACTTATATGGATGAAGAGTTTGAATAACTTATATGGATGAAGAGTTTGAATAACTTATCTGGACGAAGAGTTTGAATAACTTATATGGATGAAGAGTTTGAATAACTTATATGGATGAAGAGTTTGAATAACTTATATGGATGAAGAGTTTGAATAACTTATATGGATGAAGAGTTTGAATAACTTATCTGGACGAAGAGTTTGAATAACTTATATGGACGAAGAGTTTGAATAACTTATATGGATGAAGAGTTTGAATAACTTATATGGATGAAGAGTTTGAATAACTTATATGGATGAAGAGTTTGAATAACTTATATGGACGAAGAGTTTGAATAACTTATATGGATGAAGAGTTTGAATAACTTATATGGATGAAGAGTTTGAATAACTTATATGGATGAAGAGTTTGAATAACTTATCTGGATGAAGAGTTTGAATAACTTATATGGACGAAGAGTTTGAATAACTTATATGGACGAAGAGTTTGAATAACTTATATGGATGAAGAGTTTGAATAACTTATATGGATGAAGAGTTTGAATAACTTATCTGGATGAAGAGTTTGAATAACTTATATGGATGAAGAGTTTGAATAACTTATATGGATGAAGAGTTTGAATAACTTATATGGACGAAGAGTTTGAATAACTTATATGGATGAAGAGTTTGAATAACTTATATGGACGAAGAGTTTGAATAACTTATATGGACGAAGAGTTTGAATAACTTATATGGATGAAGAGTTTGAATAACTTATATGGATGAAGAGTTTGAATAACTTATCTGGACGAAGAGTTTGAATAACTTATATGGATGAAGAGTTTGAATAACTTATATGGACGAAGAGTTTGAATAACTTATATGGATGAAGAGTTTGAATAACTTATATGGACGAAGAGTTTGAATAACTTATATGGATGAAGAGTTTGAATAACTTATATGGATGAAGAGTTTGAATAACTTATATGGATGAAGAGTTTGAATAACTTATATGGATGAAGAGTTTGAATAACTTATATGGATGAAGAGTTTGAATAACTTATATGGATGAAGAGTTTGAATAACTTATATGGATGAAGAGTTTGAATAACTTATATGGACGAAGAGTTTGAATAACTTATATGGACGAAGAGTTTGAATAACTTATATGGATGAAGAGTTTGAATAACTTATATGGATGAAGAGTTTGAATAACTTATCTGGACGAAGAGTTTGAATAACTTATATGGATGAAGAGTTTGAATAACTTATATGGACGAAGAGTTTGAATAACTTATATGGATGAAGAGTTTGAATAACTTATATGGACGAAGAGTTTGAATAACTTATATGGATGAAGAGTTTGAATAACTTATCTGGACGAAGAGTTTGAATAACTTATATGGATGAAGAGTTTGAATAACTTATATGGATGAAGAGTTTGAATAACTTATATGGATGAAGAGTTTGAATAACTTATATGGATGAAGAGTTTGAATAACTTATATGGACGAAGAGTTTGAATAACTTATATGGACGAAGAGTTTGAATAACTTATATGGATGAAGAGTTTGAATAACTTATATGGATGAAGAGTTTGAATAACTTATATGGACGAAGAGTTTGAATAACTTATATGGATGAAGAGTTTGAATAACTTATCTGGACGAAGAGTTTGAATAACTTATATGGATGAAGAGTTTGAATAACTTATATGGATGAAGAGTTTGAATAACTTATATGGATGAAGAGTTTGAATAACTTATATGGACGAAGAGTTTGAATAACTTATATGGATGAAGAGTTTGAATAACTTATATGGATGAAGAGTTTGAATAACTTATATGGATGAAGAGTTTGAATAACTTATCTGGACGAAGAGTTTGAATAACTTATCTGGACGAAGAGTTTGAATAACTTATATGGATGAAGAGTTTGAATAACTTATATGGATGAAGAGTTTGAATAACTTATATGGACGAAGAGTTTGAATAACTTATATGGACGAAGAGTTTGAATAACTTATCTGGACGAAGAGTTTGAATAACTTATATGGATGAAGAGTTTGAATAACTTATATGGATGAAGAGTTTGAATAACTTATATGGATGAAGAGTTTGAATAACTTATATGGATGAAGAGTTTGAATAACTTATATGGATGAAGAGTTTGAATAACTTATATGGACGAAGAGTTTGAATAACTTATATGGACGAAGAGTTTGAATAACTTATATGGATGAAGAGTTTGAATAACTTATATGGATGAAGAGTTTGAATAACTTATATGGACGAAGAGTTTGAATAACTTATATGGATGAAGAGTTTGAATAACTTATATGGACGAAGAGTTTGAATAACTTATATGGACGAAGAGTTTGAATAACTTATATGGATGAAGAGTTTGAATAACTTATATGGATGAAGAGTTTGAATAACTTATATGGATGAAGAGTTTGAATAACTTATATGGATGAAGAGTTTGAATAACTTATATGGATGAAGAGTTTGAATAACTTATATGGATGAAGAGTTTGAATAACTTATATGGATGAAGAGTTTGAATAACTTATATGGACGAAGAGTTTGAATAACTTATATGGACGAAGAGTTTGAATAACTTATATGGATGAAGAGTTTGAATAACTTATATGGATGAAGAGTTTGAATAACTTATATGGACGAAGAGTTTGAATAACTTATATGGATGAAGAGTTTGAATAACTTATATGGACGAAGAGTTTGAATAACTTATATGGATGAAGAGTTTGAATAACTTATATGGATGAAGAGTTTGAATAACTTATATGGATGAAGAGTTTGAATAACTTATATGGATGAAGAGTTTGAATAACTTATATGGATGAAGAGTTTGAATAACTTATATGGACGAAGAGTTTGAATAACTTATATGGATGAAGAGTTTGAATAACTTATCTGGATGAAGAGTTTGAATAACTTATCTGGACGAAGAGTTTGAATAACTTATATGGATGAAGAGTTTGAATAACTTATATGGATGAAGAGTTTGAATAACTTATATGGATGAAGAGTTTGAATAACTTATCTGGACGAAGAGTTTGAATAACTTATCTGGACGAAGAGTTTGAATAACTTATATGGATGAAGAGTTTGAATAACTTATATGGATGAAGAGTTTGAATAACTTATATGGACGAAGAGTTTGAATAACTTATATGGATGAAGAGTTTGAATAACTTATCTGGACGAAGAGTTTGAATAACTTATATGGATGAAGAGTTTGAATAACTTATATGGACGAAGAGTTTGAATAACTTATATGGATGAAGAGTTTGAATAACTTATATGGATGAAGAGTTTGAATAACTTATATGGATGAAGAGTTTGAATAACTTATATGGACGAAGAGTTTGAATAACTTATATGGATGAAGAGTTTGAATAACTTATATGGACGAAGAGTTTGAATAACTTATATGGATGAAGAGTTTGAATAACTTATATGGACGAAGAGTTTGAATAACTTATATGGATGAAGAGTTTGAATAACTTATATGGACGAAGAGTTTGAATAACTTATATGGATGAAGAGTTTGAATAACTTATATGGACGAAGAGTTTGAATAACTTATATGGATGAAGAGTTTGAATAACTTATCTGGACGAAGAGTTTGAATAACTTATATGGATGAAGAGTTTGAATAACTTATATGGATGAAGAGTTTGAATAACTTATATGGATGAAGAGTTTGAATAACTTATATGGATGAAGAGTTTGAATAACTTATATGGATGAAGAGTTTGAATAACTTATATGGATGAAGAGTTTGAATAACTTATATGGACGAAGAGTTTGAATAACTTATATGGATGAAGAGTTTGAATAACTTATCTGGACGAAGAGTTTGAATAACTTATATGGATGAAGAGTTTGAATAACTTATATGGATGAAGAGTTTGAATAACTTATATGGATGAAGAGTTTGAATAACTTATCTGGACGAAGAGTTTGAATAACTTATCTGGACGAAGAGTTTGAATAACTTATCTGGACGAAGAGTTTGAATAACTTATCTGGACGAAGAGTTTGAATAACTTATCTGGACGAAGAGTGTGAATAACAGGCTGCACATGTGCGTTCCTCAGTCCTGGCTCTTTTCGTGTGGACGTAAATATATTTTGCTTCTTTGCATTAGTTGCAATGTAAGCGGAAATTTGAGGATGAATAATGGCCGTCTTCTTGCTGCCGTCAGGGGTTGCGCCAAGAAGTAGTCACTGTTCAATGTGATGACGGTGAAAAAGAAGGGGATGGCTTTCTGTGATTGCCGTCAAGGATTTTGTCACCAAAGTTCAGCCGCTGTGTTGCTGGGGTTGAAAAAGTGTCCGGAACGCAATGTGCAAGGGTTTTCATAGGCTGGCTCAAGTGACCCCTAGGAGAGTAATTCCTACTAACCAATTTACGGGTCTTAAAAGGACAAGGCAACAACTAATCAGTGAGAGGAAGGAGAAATTCCAATATGCAGGAAAGGCGTGAATGTGACATCACACACAGAAATTGAGATGAACATTTAACTTCTCATTCGTTTGATTCCAGCACGTCAAGACGTGCGAAACTTAGCTTCTGGGGTTTGGGTGCACGAAAACATGGGCAATCATCACCACGGTCCATGTGCAATGTTCGTTGAGTTCAGAAACAACAATAAGAATAGTTAATGTTAATTTCAGTTATATGTAGTGTAGCCGTTTTGATGTCAACATGGATGTGCGTGTATCCAAAAGTTTTGCATCTATTCATATCGATAATCAGTGAAATTCGAAATCGTTAATATTGAATTTCAATGCAAACCAATAGTATCTACTTAATTGTCATGTCACAGTAATGAATACATCAAAAAATTACGAAAAACGATAAGGTAGAAAAATATTAAAAACATTTTTGGACGAAAATTTATGAAAATAAAATGTTTGGCTAAAAAAAAAACAAAAAAAAACACCGGAGAGTTCCAAAGGGAGGTAAATAACATGTAACTATTGCCAATTTAAAAAAATAAATAAATTGTGCATTAACAATCATAAATATGAGTTATCACTTTTTTTAGTACAACTGAGTTGCCTCCCTTGTTATTATGTCACGTGTTCCAAAAGAAATTTGGCTATTGTTTTTTATGATAAAGTTCAAAAACTCGTGTTTTTTTTTTGTAAATAGTACGGTAATATTTAAGCACTTCTGACACGTCAATTAAGTAGATATCATTGCATTCAGTCGAAATTAGCACAAAAAGTCAGTAAATGCCACCGTTTATTTTTAATCGACATTTTTGTTTTTTCTAATTTCGCTATTATAGTGTAGTTGCACACGATAATCTAATACATAAAGTAAAGCCAGTCTATTTATCTTTTAGTTGATGATAACACATTTTGCAATAATGATATGCACTTAATTCTGCTTCGATATAAACTTATGACTTTCATCAAAGCATTTTCTGAATAGCATATAACATTGACATGGAAGGGAGATAAACGAGAAATATTTCACACGCAAGGGAATTAAGAGTGGGGTATCTGTTTTATAAGTCCAAGTTAACTACATATTAAGAAGACATAATTTGTAATGCACTTTTTAAAAAAAATTTTCTGAGGAGGTTATGAATGAAAAGAGCCAGTATGGACATAATAACCAATTGTTTCTGCATAACGAAATGAATCTCTTAAAAAAATATACCAAAATTTTAACATGCTGGATAAACTGTTTTGCACGAAAAGTAAATATTTGGAGCTTGGAATATTACTATACAGTTATTCTTTTATATATAGGCTCTGTTATATTTAACATAGATTGAGCTTCTAAGCAAAAAGGATTGGTATACATAGAAAGTGAAATATTATTGAAACACATACACACATATATATATATATATATATATATATATAAGAAAAATAAAATAGGATAATTACCTCCAGGTATAAGTCCTGCCACAACCCATGAAGAAATGAAGGAAACTTCACTACCCAAAAAGAAATCATAGCCCTTCAAAGATGGACAGGGATACATTAGACTTGTATTTATAGAAATCGGTTTACAAGAGTTGCCTGAAACAAATAGATTACAAAAGATTATATATATACATATATACCTATAGAAGTGAACGTGTCTGTGTATCTGTCTGTCTGTGTGTACATTTCCCTACGCAATAACTCTGTTAATTTTAAGTCTACAGACTTGAAATTTGATATACAGGGTACTGAGATTTGGGAAAATCGATGTGATCAGTTTTGGGCTAGAAATTTGGCGATTAAGGGGTCAATGCTGAACGATTTGATCTTTGAGAACTCTACCAAACTCCTCCAACAATTTTGGGTCTAAACATTTGAAACTTTAGATGTAGGTTCCTTCGACATGGATCTAACTTAATAACTTGATTTGAACCCAAAACAATAAAAGTTAAGGAGTCATAATAGGGGTCAAACTTTAAAAAAATTGACCGTTTTTTTTTTTTTGCTCAACATACACCTTCAAACACCCGAGCAACGCCGGGCTGAAATGCTAGTATATATATATAATGCATACATTATATATATATATATATATATATATATATATATATATATATATATATATATATATATATATATAGCGTGTCCAGGGGTGATGAAAAAAATCCAATAAAGTGCTCGATCGTAGATGTGAGAGCTGAAGATACAATATTTATTATGACACTATATATACATATTTCAAGGTCGTACCATTGGTTTCGATACACCGAAAACAGTAATAATATACAGATTTTTCTTTGTCGCCGAAGAGATTATACCGATTTTCCACAGTATATTATTACTGTTTTCGGTGTATCGAAACCAATGGTACGACCTTGAAATATGTATATATAGTGCCATAATAAATATTGTATATATATATATATATATATATATATATATATATATATATATATATATATATATATGTGTGTGTGTGTATATATCTATATACATATATGTATAAAGAGAACAAGAGAGAGAGAGAGAGATATTCAACTAGCAGGATTACTTGGTAATACCCCAGGATTGTCACATACATAATAAAAAGCTCTAACTCATTAGCTCCTCCCCACTCTGGAGCAATTTTCGACCATCACATGTTAAATACCTTCGTCTTTTAAGAGTTTTCTAATTTTATTTGATTTTCGATAGACCCTCCCGGATTTCAGTGTCGAATGCATTTTTCTCTGAAATTTATGAGCATCAAACGCCACGTATATTGTATTACGCTTGTGCATGATAACCACAATGGTAGCATAAAGTATTGAAATATCTCTCGTATTTTATATAATTTAGCATTCTCATATATATATATCATCCCCATACGATTGCTGTTGCTCCCGTCTCTTTTTTAGATTTTATCATTAAGGAAAACAAATTACTAAAAAAAATAAATCCCTCGATTCCAATTTTGATGAGTGAGGGCGAAACATGTCAATTGACTCGTTTAGATTTTTTTTTTCTCTATTTCCCTACTTTTATTTTTTTAGTCGCTATCCATTTTCGTTTTCTCCTCTGTCTTTTTTTTTTTAATATAAAATGAATTTCGAAGGAATACGTCTTCCTTTCATGATTGCCTTAATAAAGTTTTGTACCCCCAAGAAAATCATGATATATATATATATAAACTTTCTTGGATTCTGCATTTTTGGATTTTACCGTCATTGGATACTTTACCCTTCACCAGACTATCCATTCACATGAAATCACTTTTTTTGTTACCAAGTAAAATCTATGACTTACTTGTAGTTTCATTAAATACTTTTGCAAGCAAAATCCGACCCCGCATTTTGCTAAATCCTAACCTCTGATGAGAAAGAAAGTAGTTCTTCGAAACTCCGCGGATTAAGAACTATCCACTTATTTTGTGCTTCCTTTTTAAAATTAAATATGTTTTTAACACTTTTTCAAAGTGTTTTTAACATGTTTTATTAACTACTTGTTCTTTATATATATATATATATATATATATATATATATATATATATATATAACTACTTAATTTACTCACATAAAATTAATATATGAAAGTATAGATTTATGCGTAAACTTTAAGTATTTACTTCAAAAGTGCTCAATACGTAGGTAGAGCTAGTTAGTAATTTATAAAATATATATGGCGATTAAGCTACACTGAATATTCGGCGTTTCATCCACTCTAGGACTCCTCAGGCGCATAAGCCTGAGGAGTCCTAGAGTGGATGAAACGCCGAATATTCAGTGTAGCTTAATCGCCATATATATTTTATAAATTACTATATATATATATATATATATATATATATATATATATAAACGAAAATGTGTGCGTGTGTGTTTGTATGTCCGCCCAAAACTTTCGACAGACACATCAGAACCTGATCAGACTGTTATCGTTTTCAAGCTCGATCCTTCGGACGACAAATATTGAAAAATTGGCCCAAAACATTAATTTCTTCACCCTCAACTGGGCAGTTTTCTACAGAAAAGGGTCGGTTTTTATGTCGCCATTTTTGCAAGTCATCGTTTGATTAACTACGCTTACTTTCAACGTTCGGAACTTCCAGTCGAGTGATGGAGGCATCGGGTAAGACGTCATGTTTTTTTTAACCTTTATTCTTCTTTGCGTTACAGGTTCGAGCCTGCCTTGCCTATACTACCACTCTTTTTAACACATCTGCCTACTGTTGTTTTGATTCCGCTTCCACTACTACAATTTTTTTTACCTCTCCCCCCTGGTTCCTTATTACACCACCTACACACACCCGGGCAACAGGCACCGCTGCTGCTGTTGTTTTGACCACCTCCCCCCGGAGTTCCTTACTATACCATCTAAACACCTGGGCAACGCCGGGCACCCCCGCTAGTATATCTATAAAAGTGAGACGTATCAATCATGCTTGACTCACTGTCTTTAGATTTTGTTTTCAGTCTTGGCTCGAGTATTTTTATTTACAAAAAGAGGACTGTTCAAAAAAAAATAAAAATACTTGTATGCACATGTCGAAGTTATTTTTCTGTTTTCTTTTACTTAATTTTTTTTTTAAAGGAATTTAACGTTATGTTTTACACTTACGGTATTTCTTCTTATACTAAATAAGAAATCTGCATTAATTAAAATATAATATACATATTTTACGACCGGGCAACGCCAGCCAGCCTGCTCTATAAAAGTAAGAATAAGTGTGTGCGTGCGTGTGTGTGTGTGTGTATGTGAGGATGCTTCTCAATGTATATACTCAATGACTCTTGGATCTACAAACTTGAAATTTGGTATATAGGATATTCAGACACGTGGAAAACTTTTTAATCAGTTTTCATCCGGAAAAAGGTTGCTAAGAGGTAAAAACGGAAAAATTGGTACTTGGGAGTGAATTTCTTAAAGGGGCTGTCATAATTATTTTTTAATATAATATAATAATTAAATACCTACAGACACTAGTGTTTCATCCTTTCGGGATTCTTCAGTGCAGGGTGTCACGATTAACACCAGCCGAACGATTCGAACCCCGCAACATGAGACATCTCTGGCTCGATTAGCGGAGACTGTATCAATTTGGCTACCATTAACCGCGCGAAACAGCGCCGAATTTTAAACATTTTAATTTCAAATGTTCATTACGTCAGTCAGAGAGTAATCCAATCGTTATACGATGATCCATGCATAAGAGCTAAATTGACCGACTTTAATTCAACTGAAAGTGCTCAACTATACTAGCAGCTTGCTACTAGTATATATATATATATATATATATATATATATATATATATATATATATATATATATATATATACTAGTAGCAAGCTACTAGTATATATATCAGGGGTGTTTGGCTTTCACGCACACCGGATGTGTATTTTATTTTATACATATATATAGGGTATCCCAATAAAATGTATACACTCTTTAAATTATCTTCTTATTCATATTTATATCGATTCTTTGCTTTAAAAAACTAAAGTAATTACGTGTTTACTTTTTTAATATCCCATTTTGCTGTTTCGGATTATTTTACTAAAGTAAGTAAAGCTTTATTATTTTTCAAAACTGTTTCTGTTTCTTTGTTTTTCGATATTTCGTCGATATTATTTAGTAAGAGTGTTTAGCAGAAAAGCCAACAAACAACTACCCGAAAAAATAAATATACAAGAAATAAATGTTACCATAGTCAATAAAAGTTCAGTTCATGTTTTTTTGTTTTGAAATACTTTTTAATGCTCTTTACTTGAAATAATTTCAGCAAACCGAAATTAAAACGAAATTTGAGGCGATAACTACTTAGATGAATTTTTATATAAAATACACATGCCATAATCGAATATTCCTCAAGCACAAAATAATGGAAAACATTAAAATATGTTTATAAATATTCCTTACATTGACGGAACTCTCTTAAATTGTTAACACAGAATGCTCAAGTGCCCCTCCTTCAAATTGAAAACGGGGCTCTCCATTTCAAAGTCACTGCCATTTTGATTTTCTTTTTTTTTAAATCGGTTCGTGAATTAAAAGAAAATGTTTTTTTTACAAACTACTTAAAAATACAAACCAATGAACTTTTCTACCATAAAAGTAACTTTTATTGACTATGGTAACATTTATTTCTTGTATATTTATATTATTATTATATATATAACATTTTCTCTTTGTAAGGGCACATCATTTTGTTGGTCACTCTTGACTACGAATGGAACCAAAGTTGATATAAAAATATATATTTTCGCGAAAATTATCTTTACTTTCATCATATTTTGCTTAGGGTAAAATTTTTGAGTATCAAAACCTATCTCTTTACAACCCCCTCCTTTTCGTAACCTATCATACTTTACTTTCATCAATCACAGTCCATTTTCTGTAGGCTGTTTTTGAACCCAGTCAACGACGGGTACTTCTGCTAGTATATATATATATATATATATATATATATATATATATATATATATATATATATATATATTTATTATGACATTCTCGAAAATATATAGTATATATGACAACGTTTTTATGTATCAATGTGTAATTATGACTTTTTCGACCTGATAAAAATTCACAGACCATGCCATAGATGTAGTTGATTTTGTGATAATCAGATTCAATTCCCGAATAAACGCTTCTTTCTTCAATGTGCTTGTTTCTAATTCATGAACGAACTCGTCACCTGATATAGTTACTCAATTGCAAGCTTGGCGTGTCAGCTATCTTTTCAAGTCTGCACACGTTATCACGCCTCCACCAGCATATATCTCAAGACGTTTATGATGCAGAAAGTTGCACACATAGTTGGTATCTATATAAAAATTTCATTAAAAATACCAGATCGCGTGACATGACGACCACTTTATGAGCACTGATAACCATGAACTTGTCAAACAGCAAAAATTTCCAATCACAAATAGTTATTTATACTGCGTTGTATTAATGTTCTACTAGGTGCTTGCCTTAACCGAGACTAAAGAGTATATCTACCTCCCTGGTTATCGATTATATATATATATATATATATATATATATATATAAAATTTATTTATACAAACATTGATGGCTACATATGTGCATACATATTTCTGTAATCAGCCGCGTTGGGGGATTACGTCTTCAGGCCAAGAATTATCGTTGATAACTCTATCGACGATAATTCTTGGCCTGAAGACATAATCCCCCAATGCGGGTGATTGCAGAAACATGTATGCACATATGTAGCCATCAATGTTTGTATAAATAAATTTTATATATATATATATATATATATATATATATATATATATATATATATAATCACGTTAACACACTGGTTCCCATCAGATCGCCAAAGTTAAGCAACGTCGAGCCAGTCAGTACTAAAATGGGTGACCATTTGGGAATTCCAGGTGTTGTATGTGATCTCTGCTTATCTCAGCATTGTTTCCAGTCATCCTGGACCCAAGCAGTGCCGATTCAGGAGAGGTGTGGTTGGAGATTGCGCAACCCTTGCTTCACAATTACATTCACAGCTACCCTTACAAGGAGTATCTATTGTCTCTTGAGACTGAATGGAGAGACTGGTGTGTATATATATATATAATTATTTCCACAGCCAAAAAACATCGCAGCTCACAAGAGCCACGACAGCCAACAAACCAGAAGTCCAAAACTCTAGTTTTGCCCTCATTTAAGTTCATCAGTTAGTCATATCCGAACTTGGGATTCAAAACCCGAGCTTCTTACGTGCGAGAGGAGTACTCTGCCATATGAGAAAATGTGCCACACACAAGAAATTCTATTAACTAACACAGATCAAGCAAACTGCGGTGAAATCTATGGAATGAACCTACTTTGTCTTGAACAAGGGATGTGGTCATTGCAACCAGCTATAACCCAAGCTGATGTCTCACAAGTAGAAATTTTTTTATACTTGCTTGAACGATGCCATCGAATATGCTAACTTAGTAAGCAATTAGTGATAGAATTTTCAGAATGTGAGAGATTATATAGCCATTTCCACAGCCAAACAACGTCGCAGCTCACAAGAGCCATGACAGCCAACAAACAAGTCCAAGACTTGAGTTTCGCCCTCATTTGGGCTCATCAGTTAGACATATCCGAGCTCTTGTGTGCTGCAATGTTGTTTGGATGTGGAAATAAATAATCTCTCACATTCTGAATATATATATACATTACTACATTATTTTTAGAATAAATGTTAATTATCTTTATCCCCACATGAGTATTTCATGCTTATGTAATCATCAGTGTAAAATGTGATAATCACTGATAGTCAGCAGAAAGTCATCCTTAACTTTGTTGGCTAACATTCCACCTCGAGGCCACCGGCAATTAACACATGAATTTAGGGAAATTAAGTGCCTATGAATGCCAAGTCTGCAGGCATACACTGTAAACAGTCAGAGAGTATTCAATGACAGGAAATCGGAATATTGCATTTGCGCCAAAGTTATATATGAATTATGTATACTTCGCTAAATTATATCATCTGCTACTTAGCGTAATGCAAAGCTCTTTGTTAATAAATCAATGGAGCACTTTAAGAGTGACAATGTTTATAGTATTAAAGACATACGAGTGCTGATCCCATGGATTAGGGGTAGAACTGTCAACTATCAACTAGATGGTTGTCGGTTTGATTCCTGGCTTAGGATGGGTACTAGTCTAGCTGCACTGAAGAGCTGTGATACAGCGAAACAGTCCATCTGTAGATTACATTTTTTTTCACCCCCAAACAAGGCACAGTTGTAAGGGGCTTCTATTTGGGATCAAATTTGCATGGATAGTATGTGGGAAGTTGAGCAGCGAGATGTCTGTTCCCTTTACATTTGAACTTCTGCAGGAAAGCAGTGGTCTGGGAGTCTAGCAGTTTTTATTTTTTTTTACATAGGCGTCACCACTTATCAAGGCCGATAGGTCACTCAAGGATAAGGGTTAAAGAGTGTAGAGTAGTCAAAGGGACAATATAGTAATCGATAGTAATGGAAGTTCGGTAAATTTGTTAACTTAAGTGGAACGGCTCATCAGAAACTTGTTTACGTTGGACTTGAAGACAACCATATTATAGACGGTTGGAAAGCAGGAAAATGGAAGACAATTCCACAGGCGTGCAGTTCTAAGAAAGAAGCTTTGATCATGGAATCTATGTTTAGGTTTAGGCACAGATAAAGAGTGGGGGGAATTATTGATAGTGTTTTCAGCTAGACGAGTGTTTCTTGCGAAAGTTTGGCGAGGGGGAACCATAGATTGAAGCTCAGTCGAACAGTTTCCATGAAAATAACGATAAAGCAAAGACAAACTCGCAACATCTCTTCTGTGAGATAGAGGTTGCAGCGAAGAGAAAAGGACATCTGCCACCAGGCCACGAAGTCTATTTAAGGAAGAAGCTATTTAAGTAGAAGGATTTTTGGTATTTAGGGATTTCTATGGTGCAGGGGTGGGATTTTGCTGCTTGTCAGGTTTGTCGGGGGTATTTACAGCAAGGGGGTACTAATGCTTTGAGTTCGTCTGAGCACTTACTATCATACTTGCAAAACATGAAACAGAGGTTTCGAGTTTAGCCGAGAGTTTTTTGTTCGGTGAGTAACTCTTTTTAGTTTTTTTTTTTAAAAACCTATCTAAGAGTGAGAAATGTGGCAGATGCACCATCCCAGATGTGACAACAATACTCCATACATTGGCGATAGTGGCCTTGTAGAGATACGAGATACTCGCAGGTGTGAGTAAACTTCTAGCATGGTAGAGGGAGCCCACTTTCCTCGCAGCAATCTTGGCAATTACCTCAATGTACAAGGTGCCTTCAATAATTTTCCAGGCTTCTTTTTCATATGGGCACTTTTATTGATAGTACACACATGAAACTCTAGTCCCCTTGAAAGTGATCTCCTCCGGCTGCAATGCACTTGTTGATGAATAATTGTGTGTACAATTTCCACACTGACATCAAACTGCGCACTTATTGTCTCTATAGACACACGACGGTCCTTATCCATGAAATTCTTTATTTGGCCAATCAATTCTGATGTCCTGATTTCCTTACCTCTCCCACACCTCTCATCATCCCTCACAGACTACCTGTCTTCCTTGAATCTCTTATGCCACTCAAAGACTGATGTTCGATTTATACAAGACCATCAAAAAATAGTCTGAAGCATTCCATATGTTTCTATGGCATTTTCCCAAGTTTAAAACAGAATTTTATTGCATATCTTTTCTTAAGTGTCCTAATGTTCAAGTTGCCTTTTTTGAAATTCACCAGCTGTGACAGTCAGGCTTTAGTAGGGTGTATTCCAGTTCCTTCTGTAGCTGTTCATTTGAACCTGAAATCATAAACATTGGTCAATCATCTCATTAAGATGTATAGCAATAGCACACTGAATTTTCAAGAGTCTACGGCAATTTGAAATTTGAAATGCCTGTATATAAAAGCCTGGAAACTTATTGAAAGAATCTCGTATTTATGAGTTCAAGAAATTTGTGATGGATAAACGCAAAATAACGAAGACAAAAAATAACAAACGACTCACCATCTTGCCACGTAAAAACATCAGTTTGAAGAATTTTCGGATTTATGCTTGTGACATTCACAATGATGTCTTTTAAAGTAATCCTTTTGATTTCGGCGATTTCTTTCTCGGAGAACATTCTTTAAAGAAAAAAATATGCAATCTTAAGATTTATTTAAAAAAAAATAAATTAGAGAAAAATATGCAATCTTAAGATTTATTAAAAGAAAAAAAAAAAAAATTAGAGAAAGGTTTAATGTAACTAGAAAGAAATATGATCCGTTGGGGCCACCTGCTAAGCTCAGGTAAGATTGCTTGAAATGCGAAAAAGTGAGTTTGCAAAGCTAGTTAAATAAAAAAAACAAACAAACCAACAAAAAAAAAAAAAACAATACAAAAGCTTTCCGCACGCAATATCTCCTCCCACAATCTTTCTTTTCGCGGTACAATTACGGGTTAAACAGTATTACTACTTATGGTGATATTTCCTTTTGTTTATAACGTTTCAATCTTTTTTATTACCGTCGCCCATTTATAAGGAGAGAGAGAGAGAGAGAGAGAGAGAGAGAGAGAGAGAGAGAGAGAGAGAGAGAGAGAGAGAGAGAGAGAGGGGGGGCAGAGAGAGAGAGAGAGAGAGGGGCAGAGAGAGAGAGAGAAAGAGAAAGAGAAAGAGAGAGAAAGAGAGAGAGGGGGGCAGAGAGAGAGAAAGAGAGAGAGAGAGAGAGAGGGGGGAGAGAGAAAGAGAGAGAGAGAGGGGGGCAGAGAGAGAGAAGGGGGCAGAGAGAGAGAGAGAAAGAGAAAGAGAAAGAGAGAGAGAGAAAGAGAGAGAGAGAGAGAGAGAGGGGCAGAGAGAGAGAGAAGAGGGCAGAGAGAGAGAGAAGAGGGCAGAGAGAGAGAGAGAGAAAGAGAGAGAGAGAGGGGGGAGAAAGAGAGAGAGAGAGAGAGAGAGGGGGGCAAAGAGAGAGAGAGAAAAAGAGAGAGAGAGAGGGGGGGCAGAGAGAGAGTGAAGGGGGGAGAGAGAGAGAGAGAGAGAGAAGGGGGCAGAGAGAGAGAGAGAGAGAATATGCATAGTTGTTTACTATAATGTTATGACTGGCATGGATTTTTGTAAGCAAATTAATGCAAGAGATTAATTGTAAAGAAGTTTTCCAATAAAAGACCTGGAACTAACAATGTCTTCTATACTTTTTCATGTTGTAAACTTTCAATATATATATATATATATTAGTTAATCATTTACTTGAAACGTACTCGGTTTGTATATACCAATCGTAATAGATTAAAAAAGCTATATATTATTTAATTATTGGAATTCTTTTGAGATGAGTAATTTGCATATTTTTTATTTATTTATTTGCGGACTATTATCCTCATTTTTATCATCCGCAAATAAATAAATAAATAAATAAATCTATCTATCTCAAATAAATAAAGTTTTTCATAATGAAAAAAAATCTTTTTTTATATAAATTTTGTAACAAGTCCAAACTCAATGAATACCTTTTTATTGAGTTCCAGAGCATATATAGTGTAGTATAAATACGTTGTCTAAAATGGTGTTTTTATGTTTTTTTAAGGTAAACATCTGAAGAGTACGTGACTAAATATGCAGCAATAACATAATTTTGTAGACTTATTACGAAACAATACAGTCATGGATACTTTTTGAAAAGTAATAAATGACCCACTGAGAAAAGCTGATATTTGAAACTTGGAGAATTATTACACTACAGTAATATATATTAAGAAACGTTGAGCCTGACCAGTACCAAATGGGTGACCATTTGGGAAGTTAAAGGCGCTGTATGTATGTGCTGAGTTGTAGAAATTTCCAGGTTGGTATCTGAAGGTGCATTAATTCACTGGGAGAGATGCACCCCCAGTTTCCGTTAAGATATGCATCTAGAAAAAGGAAACTCTAATATAAAAACCTGCAGTTTACTGTATACTCTGTCCTGTGGCAGTCATCCACACCGACAGAGATTAGCACTAATAGCAAAAAGTGTGGATGGTTCTACACAACGCCTTCACCACTATAAACAAATCATCTGTATGGATTTCTGAGCAACTTAGTTGTGGCAGAACCTCGTACGTTGAAATCGACAGGAGAGTCCATTATATATATTTTATTCTTGTATAATAGAAACATCCAAAATGTGGAAAATTTTTATACTTGAAAATGTAAGACAAATGGGGGAAAAAGGGCATATTATTCAGACTGCTATTCTCATTGTGAGTATTATTTTTACAATATTTTGGTTGATGTAACCTCCGACCTTCTTTGGGTGCAAATTGTTGAACTCAACAATCTGCACAGAAATTCAATTAGAAACCTTTATTTAATCCACAGAGAAAGCATGTCCTTGTTCCATCAGCCATGACTGGATAGAAGTCCCAACTAATTTGCAATTGTATTTTGAGTGTCGGGTACACTGAAGATTGAACCTTCAACCTCCAGAAGAGTGTAACTTTACAACTGAATGTTACCAAGTACATTCTTTTGGAGGTTGAAGGTTCAATCCTCAGTGCAGGTGACACTCAAAATACAATTGTGAATTACTTAGGACTTCTACCCAGTCACGGCTGAGAGAATGAGAGCATGCTACCTCCATGGATTGAATAAAAAGGTGCCTCATCTTAAAAATTCATAATACAAGCAGATTAATTCTCGTAATAAGATTTTAATATTTCATCTTTATTATTAAAAAGACTCCACCAGAAAATGAGTTTTAATTTTTAAAAGTAACTGTTTTTAGTTCTCTCCCACTGCAAAGGAACTTTTACACCAGGGTCGGAAAGTGGGATTGTAAAGTCAGCGCCACAAAGGAGGAACATTCTGACCTTCAAAAAGTGCCTGGGTAGCCCTATCAGCATTCCCCGATAAGGGCGCATTAGGTGATTAGTAATAAACTAACCCCTTCTCAAGAGAAGGCAAGACCTGGGAGGGTAGACCTCCTAGAACTGCACAGAACTTAGCTCCCACCACAAAATTAACAGGGACCAGATCATTACAAGAATGCACTCATCTCTGTTGATTTTGTGGTCTGAAAACAGATCACAGATAGAAAATAGAGGAAAAGGGAAGGGAGATAAAAAAAAGGGACATTTTTTTTATCTCCCTTCCAAAAAAAAAAAAAAAAAAAAAGGGACATTTTTTTTTTTTTTTGTAGAAATTAAAAGCTGCAAAAAATGATAGCCTTACCCATTCAACCTATTTTCAAACCAGAACTGATCCCCGTCTCTTATTCTCAGGAATTGGTCTTTTGTAATTTTCTTGATGAATTCTCCGGGACCATTTGGAGTCGTTTCCATCATTGCTCCAGTGAAGATATCAATGTTGTCCAGGGTTTTGTGCATGGACTTGAATTGCTTAAGCAACTGTAAAAGTTGTTAAAATAATAATAATAAAAAAAAATGCGTCAGAGTTAATAATTTCATGATGTTATCAGCTTGCATAAAAAAATAAATTGACAAGTATACAAGGTGCCTTCAATTAGTTTCTAGGTTTTCGTATGAACACTTTTATTGATAGTACACACATGAAATTCTAGTCCCTTTCAAATCTTCTCTGGCTTCAATGCACTTGTTGTACCGTTCGAACAACTTCTGAAAGGCCCTGTGGAAGTCCTCTTGTGTGAGCGTGTCAATGACCTTCATCACAGTCTCTTTCCTTAATTGTCTCATAATGACAGCCTCCAAGGTTTTTCCTTGAGCTTAGGGAATAACCAAAAGTCACAGGGAGCAAGATCTGGAGTATAGGGAGGGTGAGGAACTGTCTTTTATGCTCATCTTAGTCAAATAGTCTGTGACAACGATGAAGCATCCTTTGGATAAACTTTGCACAAATCTTCAGCATCTTCAGTTCCTTGCAAATAATTGTCGCACCGTTCCCACACTGACACCAAACTGTATACTTATTGTCTCTATAGATACACGAGTATCCTTATCCATGAAATTCTTTATTTGGCCAATCAATTTTGGTGTTCTGACTACCTTACTCCTCTCATCATCTTTTACAACTCCCTGCTTTCCTTGAATCTTTTATACCACTTAAAGACTGATGCTCACAAACAGTCTGAAGCATTCCATATGTTTTTGCGCCATTTTTTCCAAGTTTAAAATAGAATTTTATTGCATATCTTCTTTCTTAAATGTACTCACGTTCAGATTGTATTATTTTTGCAATTGATCAGCTGTAAAAATCAGGCTTTAGTAGGGTGTATTTCAATTCCTGCTGTAGCTTTTCATTTGGTCAGTTATCTCATAAGATGTATAACGATATTATACTGATTTTTCAAGAGTCTATGACAACTTTAAATGCCTGTACAAAAAGGTATGGAAACGCATAGCTCTATTAAGAGACTATTTCATTTACAGCCAATCACAATCAGTACAATCCTTGGTCCCGATGCTGCCAGATTCAGAAGAGGCATATATGGATGCTAGCAATTCGAGAGACAGTTTGGATGTTCCAACGCATCTCCCTGTCATACAAGCTCTAACGCCAATTCTTAAAACTTGTAAATCTTAATTAACGTTTCTGAATTTTTTAGATGAGGATTGATAATTCCTATTATTTGGATTATTCCGAACTTCAAGGATGGAATACTGTTGCCATATCTGGGCAGGAGCTGCTAAAAACAGCCTATCCTGCCTTGACAGAGTACAAAATAGACTTCGTGGCTTAGTGGGGGATGCCCTTTTCTCTACCCTGCAACCTCTCTCCCACAGAAGAGACGTTGCGAGCCTGTCCTTGTTTTATCGTTATTTCCATGGCAGATGCTCGTCTGAACTCCAATCTCTGGTCCCCCCTCGCTAATCTTTCACGAAAAACACCCGTCTAGCTGAATCCACTGTGAAAAATTTCCCCCACTCTATATCTGTGCCTAAATCAAAACGCAGATTCCATGAACAAAGCTTCTTTCTTAGAACTGCACGCCTGTGGAACTCTGTTCCGTCTGCCTGCTTCCCACCGGACTACAACTTGGAGGTCTTCAAGTCCAATGTTAACAAATTCCTAATGAACCGCCCCCTTAAGTAAACACTTCAGCAAATCTTCTCACTAACATAATGTAGTTGCAATAACCCTTATCCCTGAGTGGCTTTCGGGCCTTGATAAGTGGTGATCACTGTGTAAAAAAAAAAAAAAAAAAAACTACTGTTCTCATCTTAAGTGTTATTCTCACAACGTTTCGGTCAATGTGTAAAAATGAGTAAAGACATAATTTTTTGTACAGCTAGCAGTGTTCGCGTCAAGTAAGGAGAATAGAAAAAAAAAATGTCCGCTGTGTTTATTTTTAGGCTGGCGATCTCATGAGGTAGTGAGACTCCAGGGCATCTAATATGCACATGAAAGGCAGAAGGTTTCTATTAAAAGTCTGTTCATCAGAGAAGGGCATCTTTTTTGGCAGAAGTGAGTTTTGCCAGATGTCTATTGAATTTTGATGCCGAGAATTCTGAAGAAGAAGAAAAATAATAATACTTCATAATATACTCCGACCTTCTTCAAGTGTATCTTCTCAAACTCGAGAATCTTTTTGTCAAACTCGGGAATCTTTCTGCCGGACTCGGGAATCTGCACGGAATTTCGAACGTAATCTTTTATTTAATCCATGGAGCTAACATGCCTCATTCTGTCAGCCATGACGGGACAGAAGTCTTTAATAATTTGAAATAATATTTTACTGTCATTTTTTAGCCTTCCGAAAAGTGTAACTTATAACTAAATTTTACCAAGTCTGCAAGGACTCGTGTCACAGTGGATAAATTCAGCTGTAAAGTTACACTTTTCTGGAGGTTGAAGGTTCAATCCTCAGTATGGGCGACGATCAAAATACAATTGCGAATTACTTTGGACTTCTATTCGGCCATGGCTGATGGAACGAGAGCATGCTACCCTCCATGAAGTAAATAAAGAATAATATAATTAAAAATTCAGTATATACACCCAGTCTCAAACGTTTTAAAAATATTTTTAGCATTTCATTTTCAAAGTAGATAATTACATGAACACTTCCGACGTCAAATAACGCTAATGTTGAGAACAGATACTACACTTGATCTTGGTCAAAAATCAAAAAAATAATATATATATTTAATATATAAAAAGCAAAATGAACGTGTGTGTTTGTCCACGAAAGGCATTTTTTTTCGTCGGGGTTCTAACGTCGGTTAGATTCCGGGAGAAGTTTTCTTATACTTCCTAGATCGTAACATCTCAGATTTGCAAACAGACATCGTCTCTATCTTTTTTGATCGAGTTTTAAAAAATTCCCTCTGTGCCATCGTTTCGAGTGTTTGTCTTTTTTGTATAAATAAAATGAAACTAATCGAACGCAACCGCCAACTCCCGGCCTTCGCCCGGGTAATATATGTTCGGTAATTCGTCCTTGGTCAATGTAAAACCTTTCATACTGAGACAATTATTTGGATACTGCTAGAGTGCCCCGTTTTTTGAGGGAGCTGGTTTTCTCTTACATTTAAAACGACCTTCGTGGGAGATTTAAAAACAACGCCAATTCTGCAAGTCATCTTTTTGATCGACTACATTTAATTTGAATGCTTTACACTTCCGGTCGCGTCATGGCGTTGCGGTAAGATGTCAGATTTTCTTTCACGTTCTTTTCTGCCTTCGCGTTGCGGGTTCTAGTCTGCCTGCCTACTACCACTTTTTTTTTAATACCTCCAAACACCCGGACAACACCGGGCACCCAGGTTTGTATATATATATATGTACGGCACAATCATGTTGACACACTGGTTCTTGTCAAATCACAAAAGTTAAGCAATATTGAGCCAGGCCAGTACCAGTTGGGTGACCATTTGGGAAGACCAGGTGCTGTATGTGCTTTCCACTTATCTGTTAGTACCCATACGAAAAAGTCTGGAAATTATTGAAGGCACCTTGTGTGTGTATATATATATATATATATATATATATATATATATATATATATATATATATATATATATATATATATGAGAGAGAAATAAAAAAGAACAAACCGTATTATGTGTTCATCAACGTTTCGTCTTTATTTCGAGACTTCCTCTGGATGAATGAGATTAAGAAACAAAAAATACCAGTACAAAATATTTGAAAATGTTTCACGTGCACAGTGTGATGCAGTTCTATTTCAGAAAAACGGAAAAAGACTGTGCACGTGAAACATTTTCAAATATTTTGTACTGGTATTTTTTGTTTCTTAATCTCATTCATCCAGAGGAAGTCTCGAAATAAAGACGAAACGTTGATGAACACATAATACGGTTTGTTCCTTTTTATTTCTCTATTTTGTCGGAATACTATTTCCATTCTTTTCATCATATATATATATATATATATATATATATATATATGATTAGTTTTTTTTTTAGAAAAAGAAATCCAGCAGAGTGCTCAATTAAAAGGAAAATCGGAAAATAAGAGCGTATTTATATTTTGTGTACAGAAAGTTGATACATGAGACAAATCATTGATACCGTCGGTTTCAAGCCCGATAATTAGGTACCAATGACTTGTCTCATCTAACAACTTTCTATACACAAAATACAATATATATATATATATATATATATATATATATATATATATATTATCCCAATGTGAAAATAAAATTTCAAACCTGAGGATGACTTTTGAACAATTTTGGGTTGATGTCTTCCCATTTCTCTATTTTCTTCATTCCCAGTGCGACACGAGCGAAATTATAATCTGGTAGTCCAAGATCTCGACCTTTCATTATCGTCTGCACGATTCGGTCTTGTCGGGAATAATATAAAGTTCCGAAATATTTGTCTGCAAAGCAAAAAGGAGTTTGTAACAAGGTTGACTGAAATGATCGATCGTAATGGATTGATCAGAGTTGTAGAAACGTAGGAAAGAGAGAGATATATCATAGTAGCAGGGTTGTTTGATTGGTTGTTTTTATGCTGGGACGCTCACCATTGGTTGGACTGATCAAGTGTGATGAATTGATAGGAAGAGAGATGCAGAAGAGTAGGAAAAGGAACCAAAGCCATTTTTTTAAAAATTATGAGTCACTACCTATCCAGGCCAAAAGTTCTTCGAGGATAAAAGGTTTATGAGATTGTCAGCTGACAGATGAACACTTATGAGAGGATGAAACATGAATAGAGTGGACAAAATTTGACTTTTTAATGTAACAGAGTGCATGTGAGTGTATGGGAAAATAGCAGCAGCAGCTGTAAGATAGCTAGCGTGCGAGGATATTAGCAGCAGTAGCCAAAAAAAGTACATATGCAAATTAGGAAGTGCGTGTGAGCTTGTACGACAAGAAAAGGAAAAGAAAAGACACCATGTGGTGGGCAGAAGAAAAACAAACGGTTGAAAAATATGGACGTGTAAAGTTGAAGACAAGAAATGGTTGTCTATGGCCGGCATGTTGTGGAGCAGAAAGAAAAATGCGGGCCAGTTGAGATGAACATGTGGCCCTGCAGAGAAAGACTTTTAAGCTTGCGTCGAGATGGGAAGAAAAGAAAACGATTATAAACGACTTGTGTTAAAAAAGAAAGAAAAGCCGAGTTAGATTTATTTATTTTTGTTCCTTTTCGACGATGTCGGAGGTTTTAACTGTCACAAACACGGTTCGAGTGTAACGGCCACGTTACATTAAGAGGACAGCTCAAGAAGCATTTGTTGACATTAGACTTGAAGACGACCATGTTGCAATCTCCAGGGAAGCAGTCCAATCCATATTGATACATCATAGTATTTAGGCGGTTAATGTGCATTTAACTTTTTTGTCTAGAAGGTACGGTAGAACGATGCAGAATAAGAGGTAAACCACCAAAAGGATGACGTGCAAACGTACGATCTTTAACTTCCAGACTAAACAAGGGAGGGAGAGACAAGAGATCTTGGAGTTGGCGAATAGCACAATAGACTATATTCTGCGACATCTGAAGAAGCCGTTTGACGATGATTGCGTGTTAGGCGTTATAAAACCTCAAAAGGGTTGATGCACCATAAAACAATTCATTTACAAGATTTTTAAAAATTTATTCATTTCATCCTAAATAAGACATATTTTGGATCATGTCTACAGAAGTGGGGAATGTGGGAAGTTGAGCAGCAAGATGTCTATTCACATTACATTTGCACTTCTTCAGGTTAGTAGAGTCAATGAAACAGGAAGCAACAAGGAAATTCCAAAGTCTAACAGTCAGAGTAAAGAAACTATTAGAGCAGAATGCTTTATGCATCTATGAATATTAACGGTGAAAAAATGTTAGTCTGGAGTATGTACATCGAGGGAGCACAAGTGCTAGGAGTTCATCAGAGCACATTCGATTAAAGTACTTGTAAAATAAGCACAAGAATGCAACATGGCGAGGATGGGACAGAGGTAGGAACTTAGCCAGTAATGTGGGGGCCTATTAGATTTTAAACTTTTTGAACTCTGTCTAAGCATGCGCGAATGGTTGGTTTGTAGATATATAAGATACTGTCAGGTGTTTTTAATTTTCTAGGTAGGTAGAGGGAGCCAAGCTTTTTTTTGTAGAAGTCTTTGCAATGACCTCAATGGATTTCTTTCAATGGATAGGCAGCTAACATCTTTCTAGAAGTGTGAACTGCCATTTTGGAAGATTGATGTGTAACTCTTCGCCAAATAACCCAACAGATGAAGATTTATAGAGGGTCAGTTGAAATTATAATTCAGGATAATTTCCATAAGGTGTCTTCCAAATGGATCCCCAGGTTGCTGACACCTTTCCAGAAGTGTGGACTTGTCGAGTGCTCAAAGAGATATGACAAGAAAATGAGTCAAAGTTAAAAAAGAAAACTGATTACACGGGATGAAACGTGAGTGTATCACTATGATCCAGAGACTAAAACCAAGTCAATGTAATATAAGCTCTTTTTCAGGACCCCCAATGAAAGCAAGGTTGCAGGCCTCCGTTGGTAAGGCCATGCTTACAGTCTTCTGGAACCAGGGTAGAGTAATAATGACAGATTTTTGGAATTATCAATCTCATAGATTTTAGCTGAAATCATGTTTTAATACTTTTTAAAGTTGTCTCCTTTTGATTTATGCTTATTTTTCATAAGAATTTTAGGTATCTAAGAGTTACTTCCCTTTGATCTTCTCGTTATTACATTAAGTTGTGATTATGTGTATTTCTCTTTTTCTATCCCAGAATTTAAATAAAAGCAAACTTGTCTCTTTGTTGAACGAAAAACATGCTTACATGTTAATTTCTTTTTGTTGATATTGATTGCCTTCTATAGTGTTAATCCTATTTGAAAAGTATGTTTTATTAGATTCTTAACTTTCATAATTAACCATCACATATTTCTTCCAATTTATGCTGTCTGTAAATATTAAGCCGAGGAGTTTGAAGGATGAGCTCTAAGATTGGGTGTTATTTGTTGCGGTAGTTGGTACACGAAAAGGTTTTTCATAGTGGTTTTAAGAAAGAAGCTTAGTCATAGCGTTACCATTTATTTACAACCCATATTCCACTACCAAATGAAGGTTGTTTTCTAGGGATGTGTAGAAAATATTCGATGCTAATTGTATTTTACGCATTGTATAATCCCAAAAGTGTTAATATGTTGTAAAAAAAAAAGAAGATAATTCAAGCTAATTGATTATTCATTTTCTATATTGTCCAATTTCTACTGTACACTTTTTAACCCTTATCCTTGAGTGGCCTCTTGGCCTTGATAATGTGCAAAAAAAAAAGAAGATAATTCAAGCTAATTGATTATTCATTTTCAAGTGGTATATGCATACTCGAAACAATGTTGATATTCTGTAAAAACAGACAAGCTAAACCAAAACCAACTCGTCCTTTGCAAAATATCGCATTCCATTTACTTAATTACTTTGAGTCTATATACCTCCAAGTGAGCATTGTCTGAAGATAGCAGTTTCAATCCAACCCAAAAGCAGGCCAGAGACTTAGTTGGCCAAAACTTGGTGAGGCAACAACAACTATGGAAGGCAGTAATTACTGAGGATAAATTACAAGACTCAGCATTCCTATCCCATCGCAGTTAATCACCTGAAGAAGGCCAGGGGATAGGGTGGCCGAAACGTGGTGAAACAACAACTATGAAGATGAGGATAACAGTTCGCAAAAAGATCGAATGCAAATAATATCTATAATTATAATATAAATCTCACCTGTCTGTTTAAATGTATGTATGTTTATATGTGTGCCTAAAACTTTCGACAGAGGCAACGAATTTTCATGAGATCATTTTGAAGCTCGATCCTTCGGACGACTAATATCGAAAAATTGGCTAAAAACATTCATTCCTTCACCTTCGACTGGGCACTTTTCTACAGGGGGGGGGGCGCTTTTTTCGCTGATATTTTCGAAAGTCATCCCATCCCCTCTTTTCAATTGACTAGCCTTAATTTAAACCTTCGCTACTTCCGGTGTGGCGATGGACGCAACGGCAAAGACGTCACATTTCTTTCTTTTTTTTTTCGCGCTCTTTTCCTCCTCCTCTAGTACGGGTTCGAGCCTGCCTGCCTACTATCACTATTTTTTTTTTGTTCAACACACCAAACACCTGGGCAACGTCGGGCACCCAGGCTTGTCCTTAAATAACTGACAGAATAATCATTTCTTACTTTCGAAATTATAGATGACATACAAGATGATGATGATGATAGTGATGATGATCATGGTAAAGAAGGAAGAAAGGAAGGAAGGAATGTTTTAAAGACTTGATGGCATCATCGTTTCTTACCTTTGAAATCATAGCTGATATACAAATCGTCTTGTTCAGCAAACTGAGAAGCCATTCCTAAGAGGATGTGGTCAAAACTATAAGTCTCATTACTCAAATAGATCTGCAAATATTGGCAGTAAAAACAACCCCCAAAAAAGAAAAAAAAACAAAAAACCAAATAAACAAGACGATAAAAAACAAAACAGATCAGATTAAAAAGATGAGGAAAAAAAAAGATGTGTACATACACATTTACTTAAAAAAAAAACAAAAAAACTTTACTTTTATTCAACTCTAAATAAGGCACACTACCTCTAAGACGTAAGGAGCTACAGAAAATAAGGAGCCAGATTTATAGGAGCATCCTAAGTAGGGATTTGTGCAGCGAAATGCTTGTTTACATGGCATTTAACCCTTGGTGACCTGTTTGAACTAATTCGTTCAGTCATAAATAAATGAATATAACGACATAAGTAAATGCTTGTACGCATTAGTTCAGTATCTGGGTAGATGCCAGATACTTCCAGAATGCAACTATCCATTGCTTACATTTATTATGCCGCCATCTGCCTCAGAGAGTGGAGGATTTTCGCTTGTTATAAACATTTTTTCAAGCACTATGGATAATAATCAAGGTAAGTTTATGAAATACAAAAATTATCAGTGGTAGTTTAACTATTGAACGTCATAATTTTTTCCCGTTTGAAGACAATCATAGTATCATTACCTTTTAAACTAACTTAAATTAAGTTTATGTAAATTAATATACAGTCAGGGGAGCAAGGAGCAGTGAGGGAATTCCAAAGGCAAGCAGTTTCAGAAAAGAAACTATTGTAGTAGAAAGCTTTTCAGCATCTGACGATTCTACAGTGAAGGGGTGGAATTTTGCTATTAAAACAAGCAGAAGGATGTAACATTGCGGCGATGGGATAGGGGATATAACTTGGTAGACAGTGAGGGACCTACTAAATTGGAGACTCTTTTTTAGACCTTGTCTAAGACTAGTGGTAAGTGCATCAACCCAACAATAAACCATGCACAGATGAATAATGTCTTTATAGATATATAGGATATTCTCAAGTGCAAGTAATTTTCTAGCATGATAGAGGGAGCCCACCTTCTTTGCAGAAGCCTTAGCAACGTCCTCAATATATTCATTCCAATTTATGTCGCATGCGAATGTTAAGCCGAGGAGTTTGAAGAATTCTCAGGTAGAGTGTAATTTGTCAGGAATATCAGCGTTTGGAGAGGTGGATTTTAATTATTAAAGAAGAACAGCTTAGTTTTATTAGAATTAACTGTTGCCTGTTAAGATTAAAAGACTAGTGGTAAACAATACTCTCATGTTGGAGTAATTTTCTAGCAAGGTAGAGGGAGCCCACCTTCTTTGTAGCAGGCTTGTCAGGTTGAGGAGTTTGAATGATGAGCTCTCAGGTAGAGTGTTATTTGTTATGGCAATCGATCATTGAGAAAATTTCTTGTAATTGTTAAAAGGAAAGAAGCCTAGTCTTAGTAGCATTGAATGTTATCATTCGTTCATGACCCCATCCCGCTACAAATTGAAGGTCGTTTTTAAGGTTTCTGCCATTGTCTTAGATATGTGCACACTCGCTTTTCCGTGATGTCTATTATATCATCGACAAATATATCACGGACATAATTTTAGAAGGGTGGTCAATTATAAGTATCAGGAATAATATAGATCGAATGATTGATTCTTGAAACAAGTGTAAGAAGTTTTCTTTTGGAAAGATCAAAGAATTCTTGAAGTTTGAAACTCACCTGACTGTTCCAGAAGCAACCACAGAATCTTATTGGCTGTAAAGCTTGACAGTTTTTATTCCTAAAAGAAAAAAAAAATGTAATAAACTTTCTTTGATTAAAATGTGTTTTATTTTGGCATGAGTGTACATCCTTCGCCACAAATAATGAAAAAAAAAAAAAAAGTAGAAAAGAATTATGCTTCTCTAGTGTTCACGCTTACACTAATATTGGCGAACACGCATATTAGCTTAGTCGAGCTATCACTTACTGTATACGTCATGACACGTCATAGGAAATAGACAGTATTCGTCAATTTGGCGAACCCGACATATTACGTTCCACGATTTCTTGTTGGTTTCAATATTGTCTTTAAATAGATGAAATAAGAATATCCGTAAACTGTTTTTTTTTTCAAATGAGTATATTTAATTACTTTAATAAATTTTTGCACATATATTTTTTTCAAATAAATATAATCGATTACTTTTATAAATTTTTGCGCACATATATTTTTTTCAAATAAATATATTCAATTACTTTTATAATTTTTTGCACATATATTTTTTTCAAATAAATATATTCAATTACTTTTATAAATTTTTGCACACATATATTTTTCCAAATAAATATATTCAATTACTTTTATAATTTTTTGCACATATATATATTTTTTTCAAATAAATGTTTATTTACAGACATATTTTCACAGAAATAATGAATAAATATTTGAAAAATAAACGTAAATAAACATATTTATTTGAATAAAAAACAGTTTTCAAATATTCTTATAATATTTAAAAGTTAAAATTTTTATCAGCAAATAGTGCGAAAAATGAAACAAACATTAAATCATGGAATGTAATTGGGCGGGGTTACCAAATGGACTAACAGTCAACTTCCTGTGATGTGTAATGACGTAAGCAACAAGCAATGGTTTGAATAAGGTAATATGTGTGATCACCTTAATATTTATATAAAACTAGCACGGAGACCCGACGTTGTCCAGGATTGAATGACGATCAACGACTGTTCCACTCTTCTATACTTATATTGTCATCGAAATTAGTGAAATCGCCCATTTTTTAATCAAATTGATTGATTGCCTGCTCTAGTCAGGCCCCCCCCCCCCGCGCAGTTCTGGGAGGAAACTTCACCTGCCTCCACATGGTGACTTGTCCACAATACTTTGTAATCTACATTGCACTGTAGAGAACCTATTGTTGATTTTATAAAATTTTTGTAAATAATGACTTCATTTAAAGTTTAAAATGCAAAGGCAAGTATCATAGTTCAATCGTGCGCTAAACAGAAACACTCATTCCAAACGCGCCTCTGTCTTATCAAAGAACTAACTGTTGATTTTATCGAAATTATTTTTATATAATCACTTGAATAAAAGTTAAACGTACAAAAGTCAAGTATCATGGTTTAATTGTGCTCTAAAAAGAAATATTTATTACGAACCCCTCCGCCTTATAATAGAATCTACAGTTAATTTTATAGGTTTGGCCTTTCTGCTTGTGCGGTTATAAAACTTCATAAATGCATTTGTTATATAAAGTTGTAGAAAAGTGTTAACTTTGATCAAAATCAGACTTCCTTCTCTAATCAGATGTTTTCGATTACCGATTTTTGATGCTGGTCAGATGCATTCCGATACAACCCTACGTTAGAACACTCCCAGACACAGCAAGACCCTCATGTGAAATATTAAAAAAAAAAAAAAAATCGGCCTGTTTCCGAGTACATAGGAACAGAATCACACACAAAGTTCCTTTTATATAATAGTAGAGATAACGTTTCAGTCGATGAACTTAAAAATGGGTATTTATTAAGAATAAGGATCATGCTGGGCAGTTTACGTAAAACACCGAAAGTTGCCGAAACACTGAGCCAATGAAATGGCAGCAGACATTGTCGCTTTCATTAGTTTAGTATTAAAAAAAAAAAAAGAAGATATTTATCTTGATTTGAACAAAAAAAAAAATCATTACAAACATTTAAAAAAATCTAAAAAGTTATTTTTGTTCGCTATCGGATGTTTACGATTAAAAATATGTTTTATGGCGTATCAACTCTTTTCGGGTTATTTAACGGCGAACCAGTCATTGTGGAAAGATTTTTATTTTTCAAGTTCTTTATATCTTCAAATTCATTTAGTTTGGTTCGGTTATTTTGTAGAAAAAAAATTTTTTTTTTGCAGAGCATGATTGAGTTCTACAAAAAGAAAGTAAAAAAAAAAAGTAAAAAGAAAAAAGAAACAAAAAAAAAGAAAGTAAAAAAGAGACAAAAAAAAGAAAGTAAAAAAAAAAGTTAAAAAAAAAAAAGAAACAAAAAACATAACATCAATGTTTGGTGCATTTTTGGTCAGGAAGCCAGTATCTTCAGGCGGCCTGATTTGGTAGCACCAGATGTCCTAGCAGGTGTTACCACTCTAGGTCAAAGTGGACCTAAGAGCAATTGTAAGAAAAGGGGCAATTTCACATTCCCCACAGCCTCTAAATAGCGGCCTCACCACTTGATATCTTTTAAAGTCATACCCAGGACCTGTAGAGTCCTAGACTCGAACCGGATCCAATACGCATGCAAGCAAAGGCATAGTCAAAACAAAGAATTTTTTCATTTACCTTGGAATCAAAACTGGAGGAAGCAGAGTTAAATAATAATTCATCGCCACAGCATCGTACAAAGAAGAAAGGCCAGGATCAATATTTGCGTTGTATCCTTTGGAGGAGAAAAAAATGTTTATTATTGTAAAAACAATCAAGTACACTAGATACCAATGAAAATCAGCTTTTATAGTTAGGATTTGGGCCAAACCAGAGCGTCACATACATAAGAACTTAGAAAGATACAAAATTTTTATACATTGATCATTAAGTATACAAGTCTAAACAATTCGACATCACAAAGTTTTGGTGTGCGATCGTTTCTGAGATGAACATTTTATTACGTCTCTTTATCAGCGCAAAACAAAAGAAAGAATGTCATAAATATTCTGCTAATAATTAAGTCATATAAGCAGAATCCCTATTGGACCACAGATGCCTAAAAAAAAACAATATCAAAATAAGCTTAATATTTTTTAATTAGTTTTTGCATGAAAAAAAAAAAAAAAAAAAGATGAAAAATGTAGCTGAAAAAAAGTTGTCAGTATCCATACACCTAAAAATATTTTTTGATTTTGATTTCATATTAAAAACCCTCTTTTCTATTTATTTAAAAAGAAAATACAACTTTCTTATATATGGATTGTGGAATTGCATTTATCTGCAAAAGATCTAGCTACTTTGCATATTATTTTAAACATTTTAATTAATTCCCTATTAGTTTTTTCGGGTTCTTTTTTTATAGGATGATCACCTTTAGTTAACTATTACGTGTAATTATATTTATGCAGACCAAAAATTAGCAGAGGAGTTTGGTAGAGTTTGCAAAGGTCAACTCTTTCAACTTTGACCTCCTGGCAACCAAATTTTCGCCTAAAACCTGATTAAAAAGCTTGCTGCATGTCTGAATATCCTTTATGTAATATGTCAAATGTTTAGACCCAAAATTGGCTGAATAGTTTGCTAGAGACCACAAAGGTAAAATCTTTTGAACTTTGACCCCTTGGCAGCCAAATTTTCGGCAAAAAAAAAAAACAAAACAAAAAAAAACGACTAAAAAGCTTGCCCAATGTCTGAATACACTTTATGTAAAATTCTAAATGTTTAGACCAAAAATTGGCTGAGTAATTTGGTAGAGACCACAGAGGTAAATTTTTTTAAAAAACTTTGACCCCAATTTTGACCCCTTAACATGTATTGTTTTGAGCTCAAATCAAATTAAAAAATTTGATCTATGTCCTAGTAACAAACATCTAAAATTTCAAGTGTTTAAACCCAAAATTGGCAGAGGAGTTTGGTAGAGTTTTCAAAGGTCAAGTCGTTGAACTTTGACCCCTTGGCAGCCAAATTTCTGGCCGAAAATCGATTAAAAAGAGTTCATCAAATCTCGATACCCCTTATATCAAATATCGAGTCTGTAGACTGAAAACTGACAGAGTAGTTTGGTAGGGAAATGTACACAGACAGACAATTTTTATTTTTATAGATATAGATAGATTTATGAACGTATATAAATATATATATATATTTGTATAAAAAATTTTGCCTACCAAACTCCTCTGTCAGTCTTTGATCTACAGGCATGAAACTTAATATAAAGGATATTCAAACCCATGTGAAACATTATATTTGGGTTTTAGCTAGGGAGATTCTGTACAAAAGTGTGAAAATTTAAAAAATGGATTTGCCAGATAAAGGTTGAACAGCGGCATTACGAATATGCATGCATAATGTAATAGCTATTGGTTCATGTTTTAAGTTTTAGCCTTGAAGCAAACATGTTTTCATTAAGGCGTTAAGTTCAGAGGAAAAGGTAAATTGTAAGCTAAACGTTTTGGTTTTGATACTTGGTAATGGCGCACGAGTCATTTTTTTTTTTAAACTTTAAATCATTATGAGTCCAATATATTATAATAATAAATACAAAATCAGAATTAATCAAAATATCACATTTAAGCGTATTTTACGACCGGGCAATGCTGGGCAGCCTGCTAGTATATGTATATGCACACACACACACACGCACACGCACACACACACGCACACGCACACGCACACACATCATTTAACATCCGTTTTCATGCTAGCATGGGTTTGATGGTTTTTGCCTGATGATACTTCTCCAGGCCTCGCAGTTCTATACAAGGCCTGGTAGTAATCTCAACTTTCTAAGATCATCTTTAATTAACTGACTCCATATCTTGCATGGTTTACCCCTGCTATGTTATTGGCTCCCGGAAAATACCGTGTAGCCAGCTCATGGCTGATTTTCAATGTGTAGTTTATTAGAAATTTCCATATACAAAAACAATGTTATTGAAGCGACAAAAGTATTTTAAGTTAAGAAAATATTTACATTAAAATTGTTCCTAGGATTTTATTAACTTGGGGAAAAGGAATTTGATAATTAAAAATAAACACGTATAACTTCAGGACAAAGATCAGAAGATGGTCGTTTTTTTTTTTTTTTCTTTTTTTTTTTACACAGTGATCACCACTTATCAAGGCCCGGAAGTCACTCAGGGATAAGGGTTATTGCAAGTACATTACGTTAGTGTGGAGATTTGATGAAGTGTTTACTTCAGGGGGCGGTTCATTAGGAATTTGTTAACATTGGACTTGAACACATCCAAGTTGTAGTCCGGTGGGAAGCAGGCAGACGGAACAGAGTTCCACAGGCGTGCAGTTCTAAGAAAGAAGCTTTGTTCATGGAATCCACGTTTTGATTTAGGCACAGATAAAGAGTGGGGGAAAATTTTCACAGTGGATTCAGCTAGACGGGTGTTTTTCGTGAAAGATTGGTGAGGGGGGACCAGAGATTGGAGTTCAGACGAGCACCTGCCATGGAAATAACGATAAAACAAGGATAGGCTCGCAACGTCTCTTCTGTGGGAGAGAGGTTGCAGGGTAGAGAAAAGTGTGGTGATATGTGTTGATGACGTCATTTAAATACAAAGATGGTGTTTTGAGAGACATGTAGAAGTTAGAGTCGGCAGATAGTCGGTAGTCAGAGAGAGGGAGAGAGAGAGGGGGAGAGAGAGAGGGAGAGAGAGAGGGGGAGAGAGAGGGGGAGAGAGAGAGAGGGAGAGAGAGAGAGATGGTGTTTTGAGAAATTAGAGTTGGCAGATAGTCGGTAGTCAGAGAGAGAGAGAGAGAGAGAGGGAGAGAGAGAGGGAGAGAGAGAGGGAGAGAGAGAGGGAGGGAGAGAGGGAGAGAGAGAGGGAGGGAGAGAGGGAGGGAGAGAGGGAGAGAGAGGGAGGGAGAGAGGGAGAGAGAGGGAGGGAGAGAGAGGGAGGGAGAGAGGGAGAGAGAGAGGGAGAGAGAGAGGGAGAGAGAGGGAGGGAGGGAGAGAGGGAGAGGGAGGGAGGGAGGGAGAGAGGGAGAGAGAGAGGGAGAGAGAGAGGGAGGGAGAGAGAGAGGAAGAGAGAGGGAGAGAGGGAGAGAGAGAGAGGGAGAGAGAGAGGGAGAGAGAGGGAGAGAGAGGGAGAGAGATGGCCCACTGATTGTAATGACTGAGTAGGGTAGAGTATAGGAAAATGTTGATAGTTAAGATGTAAAAATCTAAGACCAGCATGCAGCTATCCATTGGGGAAACATCGGTAAATAAAGTTGCTGTAAATATAACCAAAACTTCAGGTCATACGAATCCCCATTTGCAGCTTTTCCAAGAATCCGCCAAATCAAGATCAACCCAGATGGATAAGGTATGTTTTCCTATGGGCCGATGTTAATACCCCCCCTAAAGAGAACTGTATCCGTCCCCCTATTATTATAAAGACTACCATAAATGTTATATTATTATAAAGACTATCATAAATGTTATATTATTATAAAGACTATCATAAATGTTATATTATTATAAAGACTATCATAAATGTTATCATATGTCCTGTTTATACACTCATCACTAGATGATCACATATGATTGTAAATATTTCAATATATATATATATATATATATACATATATACACATGCACTTCAAATATATATATATATATATATATATACACACATGCACTTCAAATATATATATATATATATATATATATATATATATATATGCACTTCAAATATATATACATTCAAAAATTTAGAGACAATAAAATATATCACACATCAAACAGAAAATAGACACATTCATATATACTCATAAATATATGGACACATTATATAGACAATTATACAACACCCCTCCTTCAAACCCATCAACCTCAATAGACCTACATCTGCCGACAGGATTTGCATCATCCATCTTTTTGATATGTTCATATCACCCCGACTCATTCTGGCACAAAACATCAACTATGTTAAGAATGTGTAATCAATTCCTCAACTCTTCTGATGACTTTCTATCCCTGAGACTTACAACACACATCCACCCCACCATTTGCAGATCTGTTCTAGAAATTCTATTCATGTCCTCATCTTTAAGGGACCAAGATTATATATATATATATATATATATATATATATATATATATAATACAAAACTTTGTTGAAATTCAAAGACTTACATTTTTCATTTTTTGTAACTTTTATTTCATCTTGGATTTCTTTATTACAGCCGTTTCGTTAATAGGGTGGCAATTTTATGATTTTATGTGTTCATAAAAATTTCCTGATTCCCACCAACTCATCAGATGTTGTTTCCATTCTATGTTACCAACAAAAAGTTGATTTTGTACATGATAAACTAAGTTGGTGTTTGGGGAAAAGAAATTCCATCCCCACATTGTTACAAGTCGGCCATCTTTATATATAGCTTTGAGAATTTCATTTACAAATATAATAATAAAATAAAAAATGCAGTGCCAATAGGGATACTAAGGTTCAACAGACTTAGCACTTGCAAAAGCCGACTTAACACTATTAAATTCAAAATTGCAAAAGGGAATTTAACTATAAAAGTGAAAATAAAAAGAAAGCCTAACTTAAATTGTTGAATAGGAAACGGAAACCAGCTGTTTACCATGCAGCGGTTTTGGAGATCCAAAAAAATATAGCAGCTGTTAAATTCAAATTCGTGGTTCTCCAGTGGAAAATAGCAAAATGTTGACACAATCCAGATAATAAAATTAAAAGTAATATAATTTTATATATAAATAAATAAATAAATAAATAATAAACGAATAATAATAATTAATAATAATTAAAATAATATAATATAATACTATTAAAACCTTACTCTTACTACTGTGTGATAGGTTCGAATAGTTTTGGGTTGATTAATCAGAATCAGGAAAATTGGAACTGGTATCGGAATTGGAAAAAAATTGTACTTTTTTTCTGATGCCAACAACGATTTTTTTTTTTTTTTAATTATCTTGGTTTATTTGATCTTTTTAAAACAAAATCTTCCACTGTTGCTAGTAATAATAAAATAAATATTTATTGATTTTAAAGCTAAAATCTATAGATCGTCCTCCAGAAGTGTGTTTTTACGTTTGAGAAAATATATGTACATTTAACATGTATTTTTATGGTAATTGGAAAAAATATTGGAATCGTCCCATTACTAATATATATATATATATATATATATATATATCAACTAAAAATTAAGTTTACAAACCAAACTCTTCTGTAAACTTAAAGCCAATATAAATATTAATATTTATATAGTAATCGCAACCAAATAAAAAAGCTCAATACAACCAAAATAAAAAATAGAGCTTATCATAAAAGAACACAAAGACTGTAAATTATAATTTACCAGAATTTTTTGTTGGACAGGATACTCAAAAAGAAATAAGTATTCTGTCGAATAATAAATTCTTGTAAGTTTTGTATCGATTAATGTAGTCTTTAATTGTTTTTTTTTTATAAATGCATTAAAAGATTTCAAAATATGAACCAAGCAGTTAAATTAGGTAATAAGGCTTGATTAAACATTGTGCTTAAACTAGAATTCACGATTCGTCCTTTAATAATATCTGAATAAAAGGAATCCAGCAGCTTTAGAATAAGAATCAATCTCACCAGTAAAACCTTTGTAAATCTCTCAGGATAACAAACTCTTAACATTATATTAAATATTTTTCCGTTATAAAATTGATTGTGTTGTTGAGTTAGAAATGTTTCATTCAATTTTCAATTGCAGGAAAACGAGATTACCTTTGTATGGTTCAATGGGTTCATTCAGCAGCTTCGGAAGCCAATCGTATAAAATTATTTTCTGAAGTAAAGAAAAATTTTAAAAATTAAAGATCATGTGTATGAATTCGTAATCCAAAATCGATAATCCTAGCTCTGCAGGTCAAATCTAAGATCACAGCTTGAAAATCTTTCAACGTGTTGTCAGATTTTTTTGTTTTTCAAGGTGTGTTTTTTTTCTGATTTGTGACGGAGTTCGAATCTTTCAACTGGTAGTAATTGTGACTTGCTAAACTGATGATAGCGTAAGCATGAAACACTAATGCCTCCCAGGCTTTGTCTTCTCTTTTTGAGAAGGGGTTAGTTTTTTGCAAATCTCTTGTAGCACAACTGAACAACACTGAGGTTACAAAATAATGTGCACAATGAACCACCGTCATTCGAACCCGGAATCCGTCGAGTACAAGGAAAAGAGGAGAATGGAAGACAGATATGCAAATCGTGGTACTGTCGCAATTAAAAGTATAAAGACGATTTTTTTTTTTTGCGAGAGGTGATTTTGTGACGACGACGCGTTAATGCGAGCGACAGATTTTTTTTTTTTTTTTGTATTCGGCGAGTTAAAACATTAATTTCAACACTTCATCTCTTGAGGAGCGTTTACCGGGGAATGCAAACGAGGCTGTCCAGGCACTTTTTGAAGGGTAGAGTACCCTTCCTGGGAGGCTCTGACGTCTTAATTCCACTTTCCGACCCTAGTGTCTAAATTCTTGTAGTAGGAAACAAGTAAACAGTATGTATATATATAATACATTCCACAGTCAAACAACATCGCAGCTCACAAGAGCCATGACAGTCAACGAACCGGAAGTCCAAGACTCGAGTTTCGCCCTCATTTGGGCTTATCAGTTAGACACATCCGAACTCAGGATTCGAAACCCAAGCCTCTTGCATGCGAGACAAGCACTCTACCAACTGAGCAAACACCCCGCACAATGAGAGCGAAACTCGAGTCTTGGACTTCTAGTTTGTTGACTGTCATGGCTTTTGTGAGCTGTGACGTTGTTTGGCTGTGGAATTTATTATATACAATCTCTCACATTCTGAAAATCATATATATATATATATATATATATATATATATATATATACATACACACACACACACACACACATTATTTTGATCATCTAATGATTCCTTTCGGTTTCATTAAAACCCCGGAAATCTTTATCGTATTAATACCATATTTATTTCATGTTTCCTCAACTGGAACCGTAAGTTCGTGAAGAGATCAACATTCAAAGAATTTGAGTTTGCAAGACCAATTCCTCCGCTCTTGAAAAGTTCCTGTTTTTTTGCACAATCACACACACAAAAAAGATGAATATATTAGAATTCTTCGTTAATCTCTTTGACTCATTGCTTTGATGACTCACCTGTAGAGTTGCGATGACTTTGGATCGAGCTTTATAGAATTTCTCCTCTGCACTTAATGTGGACTTTCCCATTTGCTTCACGAGGTTGTTATGCCATCGGAAAAACATGAGACTTAGGGATAGGAGTGAAGGATTTTCATGGGAATGCGTATCGCCAAATTCTGAAAATTCGACATTAATTATTTGAACATTTATTGAAATGAAATTAAGAAAATTCTGAAAAGAATAAAAGTTATCAAAATTTTGAACAATCATTATTGAAAAGTGTGTGATTTTTTGGGGAGGGGGGATTTTTTGACAAAATTTAAACTTGTGGTAGTTTAGAAATCGTTAATAGTGTAGATTGGTAGAAGTTGGATTATTTCTCAACAAGAACTTGTTTATATTAGACTTGAAGGCTACCATAGTGTCATCAGCCGGAAAGCAGGCCGATAGAACAGTGTGTTCCACATGTGGAAAGTTCTAGAAAAGAAGTTTTGTTCATGAAATCTGCTTTTAGATTTAAGCACTGATAGAAAGTGGGGAAAATTGTTGATAGTGGTTGTAGCTAGAAAACGAAACTGCATCAAAGGGAGGTAAGTCTGATATTCTTGTCCAGAGTTGCTAGACTGGCTTTGTTAAAGCCAAATTTTGCGAATTTATCCTTTTTGGAAGCAATCTGATCTTCAAAAATTGCATTTGACCTTTTTCAAAGCATAATACACGGACTAACTAAAGAAACAAACAGAATATTATGTAAATAATAATAATAATAATGGATATTTGGTATCTGTGTCTGAAACTGAACCTATACTATTAATGTATGAGGGATGTTCCAAAAGTAATGCCTCCTATTTTTTATTCCGCCCCAATGAATCGGAGGGGATTGCAGATTTCATTGTTATGATTGAACTGATGCATTCATAACCTGACAGTTTCATCTCTCTGTTGCAGATATTGACAGTGTGAGAATATTATACAGATTGATGAAAACAAAAACCTTCTTCCAAAATTAAAACAAAGTTTTCTAAAATTGCTACGTAGAGGAAGAAAAGGTCTCTGCAGTGGTGGTGGTGGTGGTGGTTGCACACGTTTTTCTTGTAAATCGAGCATTGCAGAAACACTACGACCCAAGCAGCAGCAGTAGCAGGGAGGTAACGATGGCTAAGTGGCTAATAACCAGGGCTATGACAACAGCATATTCTTTTCATTGTTTTTACTCTCGAGTATATATCCGACAGAGTTAATCAACCGAGAACCACAACACTCTATATAAAAGCATATAAGATATCAACGGATACACACTCGAGAGTCAAAACAATGAAAAGAATATGCTGTTGTCATAGCCCTTCTAATAACATGTTAAATTGCACAAAATCAAATTCTTTAAATTAGAGAACATTTTGATTATTTTAATGGCAACTTAATGTAACGTGACCGTTACACTCGAACGGTATTCCTTACAGTTCAAACCTCTCTTGGACCACCACGGCGTCCGGCACCGTCGGAAAAGAACAAGCAAACAAAAATAAATAAATCCGATTTGATTTTTCTTTACTTTTTAATGCAATCATTTATTACCGTTTTTCTTTCTCGCCATCTCGACACCAGCTTAAAAGTCTCTCATCATTATCTATCTCGCCTAACGTACACTTTTCTTCTCTGACCACACACCGGCCGTAGCTAGCCATTTTTTTTGTTTTTGACTTTACATGCCCATTTTCTTCCACCCAGACTTTGCTTCGCTCCCGAGCATGTGATGCCCTTTTTCTCTTTTTCTTATCATGCCAACCCTTGCATACTTCCTAATTTGCATATGCATATGCTCTTTTTTCGGCTGCTGCTGCTAATCTCTTTGCAAGCGAGCCATTCTTTGCTGCTGCTGATGTTTTCCCTCGCGCTCCTATGCACAGTAGTAGCAGCAGGGAGGTGATGGTTGCTAAGTGGTTAACGACCTGGACTGACAACCTGGGTGTCCCAAGTTTGAATCCAATTCATTCCACGGAGAAACTTTTACTTAGGGATGTTGGCAACCTTCATGTGGTTTCTCCCATAAGTACCCGATGTCATTATAGAAAGAACTCTAACTAGAAAGATATCAGGGAAACGAATGTCAACAATAGAATTACCTCATTCAAAAGAAATAAATGATTATCAACAACAACCACTCGGTGGCTCAGTGGTTAACAAAGGGGCTTGAAAACCTGGGTGTTCCAAGTTCGAACCCGGTTCGTTTCACAGAAACACTTTCACTTTCAGTACTCGATATCCTGCTAGTAAGAAGTCTTAATAGAAAGATATCAGGGAAACGAATGCCCACAAAAATCATCATCATCATGCTCAACAAACAAACATACAAACAAGCAGCAGCAGCAACAGCTTGACCGACATTCGAGGTCAAAGATTAAGTGATACAAACATAGCCAGTAAGAGCGAGGCAATTTCAAAAAACAAAAACAAATGAAAAAAAAAAAAAAAAACGGTGGGTATACTAACGCCAGTATTTCGTGGAGTCTTGATAGCCATACTGCATGGAGAATGGGAAATTCCCAATGGGCAATCGGTATTCATTCAATGCAGGAAATTGGTTAAACTGGTCACTACTTTTGAGTTTTCCTGTATGCCATTCTCGCAGGGTGTTGGCCCAAACTTCACTGTTACCGTAAACGACGCTCGCATCGATGAAACTTGTGGCCAAATTCACCTGAAATTAAACAACAAATGAATAATAATGAACTAATTTTTTTTTTTTAAACATTGAAATCAGGAAAAAGAAAAAAAAAATCTTATTCACCTGCCGTAGAGTAAAAGAGACGCAAAGTATATTATGAGTTTGATGAGAGTGTTTCTGTAGAACGAACTGGATTCGAACTTGGAACACACAGGTTATCAATCTGTGTCGTTACTTGACCTTTTGGACAAGATCAAAGTGTAGCATCTGTTCTTCAGATGCTGCACTTCAATTTCTTGTTCTCTGTCAGTGGAGGAGAAATCCTTCACGACTGAGACAATTTTTATTTTTGTTCCTTTTCTCCACATTAAAAAACGACCCTGGTTCTTGTCAGATCACTGAAGTTAAGCAACGTTGAGCCTGGTTAGTACCAGATGGGTGACCATTTGGGAATTATAGGTGCTGTATGTGATCTCTGCTTATCTCGGCATTTGTTTCGAGTCGTCCTGTACAGACACTTCACTTGCCACTGGTATTTAACAATGTCGACTCAGGAGAGGTGTTGGAGATTGCGCACCTCCTGTCACAAAAATTTCATGTGCAGGCACCCCTTCGTGGGTATTCATAGTCTGTCAAAGACTGAAGGAGCCTGTATCAATACAAATGATTGAACTAGTGAATACGATATATATATGCGTGTGTGTGTGTGACATTGTCTGTATGTCTGTCTGAGGAACAGTCTCTACCCAATTCCTCTGTTAATTTTTGGTTTACAGACTTGAAACTTGGCATAGGGGATTTGGATCCATGGAACAAATTCGATTTGGTTTTTAGCCGGTAAAAATAACTGCTAAGGAGTCCAAATTTAAAAATAATTGGAACTTGGCAGGCATAAATCGACTTAAAGTGCTCTTGTATGCATGCACAAATATCCATTTATAGGTTAAATACCATTATTTTAAAAACTTTTTATATACATATGGATGTGGCCTAGAAGGTAATGAATAAGGCTAGAGAACTATATGTTTTGGTTTCAATTCTAGCTGATGGCACCAAAATCATTTTTTATTATACTTTTGAAATCACTACTCTATATATATTGGGTACAATATAATAATTAATAGAGAATTGGCTATATAATAATTAATAGAGAATTGACTATATAATAATAAATACGAAATCTGCAGAAATTAAAATATCATATTTAAGCATATTTTACGACCTTGTAAACATAATAGTCTATTATGAATGGGGATTTGATATCTTTTTTTGTCTGAAGCGAAAACTATTACTATTACTTCTATTAATTGTACTATCTTTCAATACTCAATTCAAGGAAGAAGTGTAGTATCTGTTCTGTAGTTTGATACTGACCTTCCAAAGATTACCTTCACTTTTTGAGGGGTGGCAATAGTGTAGTATCGTTTGTCATTAATAATAATAATAATCTATATTTCTATAAAGTTTTTTTTTTCTCGCTCTGACATTGATATTAAAAGCCTACCTTTTCTATTTAAAAATTACTAAAATTAACTTCTTAATATATACTCAGTTATGGATATGCGAACGACTACATGAATGTTAACTAATTTGCATATTTCTTTGAAAAACGAGCGTTAATTAATTATTTATTCATTTTTTATGATTTCTTACCAGATGATTGGTTTGATTTTACTATTACACTTAATTCTTTTTATGCATAGTTTCTACATTTTGTGTAATTGCGTAGAATTTAAGATAAAAACGTTGTAGAACACGGATATATATATATATATATATATATATATATATATATATATTAGAACCCCAGTATACAGTGGCCCTAGGATACGTTTTTTTCACGTAATGATGTACTTGTAATAACCCTTATCCCTGAGTGGCTTCCGGGCCTTGATAAGTGGTGATCACTGTGTAAAAAAAAAAAAAAAAATGATGTGGAATACAATGTTTTTCCGGCCCCTGGTTACGGTATTTGCCCCGCCTTTCGATGTTATCTATAGTGTTATTTACATGTGTATACTATACTGTACTTTGTTACTAATTTTTAATGCCGTATCTTGGGGTTCTACTGTTTATACACAGGTTGGAATGACAACGGTGTCGTTCTAAAGAAAACGACACTACAGCTTTATTTTAAAACTTTTATTGAAAAAAATCAATTCAGGTAACTTGATTACATAGCTGACATCTATTCAATGTAGCCGCCTTCAGCCTTAATCACTGCCTCGATACGAATCCAGAACTGGGAACATACCTTTTCCACAAGCACTGGCAGGAGCTCAGAGAATACTCAGCAGATGGCGGCGATCAGGTTGACTCTGGTTTTGTGAGATGTCATGTTGGTGATGTTCTCAACGTATAACCAAACAAAATAGTCCAGCGGGTTCAGGTCGAGGGAGGAGGGAGGCCAGTAAGAGAAAGGTACAAAGTCGTAGAATTCCTTCTGAAACCATGCCCGAGTCTCTTTGGACTTGTGGGCTGGCGCAGAGTCCTACTGCCACACCCAGGGTCTGTCAGCAGCCACCTGATTGCACCAGGTGGTCACCACACTCTTAAGCACATCCAGGTATGCTTTGATGTTGACTTTCAAGCCGACTTAGAAGATTTGAGGTGGTATGATGTAGCCCTCATTTGAAACCACACCAAAAACCATAACTGTGGCCGGAAACTATTTTCATCAGCCTAGGAACGTTCCTGTTATTAGTAGCAATCCAGCGATACATTTTAAGGGTGCTGGCAATGGTCCTGTTGTTATAAATTTGATCGGTAGAGAGCATGAGTTGTATAGCAGCACATCTCCGATCTTGCTCACTGAACATTGTGTCACTTTCAGACATGATAGAAGGCTCCTATTGGTTTTGGGATTTGTCCACAACTGGCCAACTAGTAGATAGTTTGTAACAAAAAAAAAAAAAAAAAAAAAAAAAAAGAACACCGATTTTCATTAAACGGAAATGGAATCATATCGTCTTTTTTAGGACGACAGTTTTATTGTTTCACCTTGTACATATAAAAGTTACCTTATCGATGTGTGTGTGAAAAGTATCTATCAGACTCCTCTCTGAATATTCGGTCTACATTTAGTTGAAATTTAATATATTGAGTATTTGGACCTGTAACACTTTCGATTTGGTTTTTACCCAGCAAAAATTACTGCTAAGGGGTAAAATTGAAAAAAAAGTTGACCTTGGTTGGGTAAGTTGAATTACACATTACTTCTGCTGTTACTTTTGCACATGGGCAAAATTAAGCATTCAGAGATTAAAGTCGCTTAATTTTTAACCGTTTGTATCCATCAGTCGGTAGCTTACAGGGTAACGACGCTGAAGAGATAAATAACGCCTAAGGCTGGAGTGCTAAACATTTTGATTTTGATTCCAGTAGGTGGTACCCAAGACATACTTTTTTTTAATAACTTTTAAAATCATTCCTATATAATAATAATAATAATAATAATAATAATAATAATAATAATAATAATCAAGAGAGAATTGGCTCAATAATAAGAAATAAATCCACACGAATTAAAATATAATATTTATGCATATTTTACGATCATTATACTGTTATTATTAGGTTGGCGCAAAAATAATATCGTTTTTATATGTAGTTGAACGTCATTTTTGCACCAACCTGATAATAAAACAAAAAGCAGAAAGAATATATACGCAGAAAACGAAACCAAAAAAAAAATGTGAAGTTAATTATGCTCCCACCAAAAAAAATGGTGGCATCTTCATCGGATAGCGTCATATCAAAAGTCATGAAGTGTTCAGAAGCAGAGGAAGGAAAGCACTAACCAGACCTCCACTGGAAAAGTGCACAGAGCACTGGGGCCTTGGAGAGGGAGGCTTTTTTGCCATCCAAACCCAAGGGAATACCAATGGTCATTGTCAGCAAAAAAAATCAAAAGTAAGCAGTCATCTGTGCTGGTTGTCACAAAAAAATCGAGGGCACTAGAAATATGGGAAGACTTGTTGTCACTCAGACTGCAGGGAATACCACAGGTTATGGTCAGTGAGTGATCGCTAGTTATGGCCTATGTAGAACTAATGAATGAATAAGAGGAACAAGAAAAAGAATTTTAGAAAATAGCTCAACCAGAATTTGTTAACATTAGACTTGAAAACAACCAGTCAAAATACGGTTTGACCCTTAGCAAATTTCAAGAAAGTGTTTTATGCTTATTTTATTACTATTATATGTGGGGAACAGTGGATTCTTGAAGCATGTTCGCATTCATACTATGTGCTTTAGACACTTGACCATCAGCAACTACTTTTATAAGCTTATCAGAGAAAAGGGTTTTTGAGAAGACATTTTCAGACATTCCATAGTTACCAAAAGCTTGTGAAACAAACCTTTATGTTAAATTCTATTGAAGACATAGAAAAATAGCTCCTGTATAGATTCATTGATCATGTAGAATATTACAGTCAGCACATCAGCTGTTGATCTTACAGAATGAAAGCTGTATTGCTTGGCGCTAAGTACATTACTTTTGTTGAGGTGGTTGACAACTGCTTGATTACTCACAAATTCAACCAAGTCACTCGTATTTGTATTGAGATGCAGAAAACTGATCTCTTGTATTTTTTGAATACTGTGCAGACTGATAAGGTTTACCAAGTGAATGGGAAGAGCTTTATAAGATTAGGAGCTAGTTTCAGTTGCAGCTTCTTAAGCGATATGACTGGAATGTTCTCAGAATCAGCTAGCATTATGGTTTTGCTATGTTGTAGTATCCATGAAATGAATATCGCGATTAGTGCAGGATGGTGTCAGGTACGATAGGGATCAAAATGTTAAAACTCATCAAACCCAATGACACCACTTTGACATGTTGTGGACTCGTTGGCTTGCAGGTGCATCCAGTCGGAAATCACACACACACACACACACACACACACACACATTTAGAAGAGTTTGGTTGAGGGCTTTAGAGTCTACAGTTCAAGTTCAACAGTCCACAGTCGTTAGTTATTCTAAAAAGATGACAGACTTCTTGTGGAAGCAGCGAGAGATTGGGATGTATGGCAGATGAATCGATAGAAAAATTCCCACCCTCCTTCTAAGGATGAGCAGAGAAACAGGGATGTGACATTCGACCGTGAGACTGCATAAAGTTCCAATTGTTCAGAGAAATGAGACTTGCGTCTGTTACGCATGAGAGAGCTTGTGTTCCAGATGAGTCGACATCGGCACACAAACCACTCGAGGACATGGTCAACAGATGCAAAGAAGATATAAAAAGTATGTTCTGCTTAATTTTTATAAATCCTTCAATATAAATATATAAACAGACACTCCTTTCCCCTATGCAACATAACATCCTGGACAGAGATGGATGTCACTTAAAATATTTACAGTCATTATTGAATGCAGCATCAAGTCCTGAGAACATGTTTACCAGAAAAAACAGTTGGAAATAAGTCATACACCATTCACTATGACTATGCAATCTCTAAAGCTACGTACCTAGAAAACAGAGCCATAAAACTTTACATAGTGATATGTGACAAGGGGAAAGAACAAAACCTTAGTAGAAGTTAGTGTCCCTCAATGATGCTGGGTTAAACATAACTAGGAGGGGGAAAAATAACGAAATACCAAGGTCTTATATATAACATGAAAAGAAATTGGAATCTTAGGAAGATTGCCATCATTCCAGTAATTATAGGAGCAACTGGACCGATGAAAAAAACTACCTAGCAAATATATCCGGTAAACAAAGTTCAAGAGAGATTCATACAATTGCACTCAAAAAGGCGGTCAGAATCTTAAAAAGATCTCTTGGTTGAAATATCTGAGTTAGCAGGTGAATGTTTGGCATCCGGTTGGATGCCCCATCTCCAGCTTGAACAAACTGATAAAAAAAGGAAAGAGAAATTTTGGAAGTATGCAAAGTTCTTTGTAAAAAGATTCGGCCTTATCAGCTGCTAAGGATATTACCTCACTCTACAAGTGCCTGGGCAACAAATGTTCCTTAAGTCTGATTGACAAATCAAGCAAACCTTGGAGGAAGTTTTTGCTCTCCAAGTGCCATTGTTTATAAAAATTTTCTTCGAACTGCGTGACCTTAACAAAAGTATCTTTGACCTATACAAATAAATTTGGAACTCCTGTCCAGCTGCCAAATCAGCTGAACTCCAGGAAGTTATATAATGTAAAAGCAGAAAACAATAAATACGTAAGTGTTAACAGGAACCCCTCGACTTATGAAGTTGGTTAAAATTACGTAATATTCTCAACCCTGCAGGTGTTCTTATTAACTTGTAGGTTGTTTATTTACTGTAGACCTCCTATTTGGTATGCAGTTACATAACACCTCTTGGTCAAGATCAAAGTGTAGCATTTGTCCTTCAGATGCTGCACTTCCATTTCTTGTTCTCTTTCGGTGGAGGATCAGTCCTTCATGACTGAGACAATTTTTTATTTTTGTTCCTTTTCTTCATGTTAAAAAACGACCCTGGTGTCTAACTCTGTCCCGTGGGGAGGCATAGTAAATAAGTACATAACACCTCAGTGGCATGAATGTCCCAGACAACCTTCGTATAAGGCAAATATGCCCTAAAGTGGAGTACTGTTGTCACATCTGGGCAGGAGCTGCTCGGCACGCCCTATTCAACCTTGATAGAGTTCAAAACCGGCTTCATAACCCCTTTTTTCTTCGCTGCAACCTCTTTCCCACAGAAGAGACGTTGCAAGCCTGTCTCTGCTCTATCGTTATCTTCATGGTAAGTGTCCGACTGAATCCAATCTATAGTTCCGCCTTGCCAAACTTTCACAAAAACACACGACTAGCTACAACCACTATATACGATTTCCTCTAGTCTCTAATTGCATCTGAATCTAAACGCAGATTCCATGAACAAAGCTTCTTGCCCAGCATTGTCCGCTTGTGAAACACTGTTCCGTTGGCCTGCTTCCCAGTTGAATACAACATGGTTGCCTTCAAATCCAATGTAAACAATTTCTTGTTAAGCCGTCTTCATAATCAAATTCTACCCAATTTACACATTAACGATTACTACACTACCATCTCATATTCATTAACCCTTATCCTCGAGTGATCTTTAGGCCTTGATAAGTGGTGACTCCCAAGTAGAAAAAAAAAATATAATATTTGTCCGATCTCCCCTCAGCAACTAATTTACAAAGAATTAATTCTTTTTGTGTTTTGTTTGGCACAGTGGATAAAGTGCTTCGTAAAATTCAGTTATAAGTTTTTTTAGTAATTGTCTGTATTTTTGAGATGAGGTGTTTTCATTGATTGAGATTGTCGGACTGACTTCTTCATCTTGGTTGTTAGAGTCACAACGTTTTGGTCGTTTTGTCCTCCGGCCTTCATTAGGTGTTTTGTATCGAACTGGGGAACCGTTTGTTAGGAGTCTCGAACCCAACCCTTTATTATTATTACGGGGGTACCATGTTCGGACTCCAGCTAGGCTCTGGGACATAGTTGCTGATTCTCTGTTTTGAATGTTAAAAGTTCAATCCTCAGTGTGGGCGACATTCAAAATATTTTTTTTTTTGGCACGTCTTGTCTTTCAGCTTCCCCAATGTGAACTGCTTTGAAAACTGTCAAACATATGATGTAATTTCTATCAAACAAACTGACACCTGCTTATAAAGTGTTATATCTAACCCTAACACCTGCTTCTAACGTGTTTTATATAGGGAGTTCGCATCAAACACACCAGGTAAATTGGGTCTACCTGATTTTACATAATGTTTTATTGCATCTTCGGTTTCTTTATTTAACTAGTCACTAGTGACATATGGCCGAGTGGTCCTAGACGTACCAAAGTTTACAGTTACACAAAGGTGCTGAGTTCAATTCTGAACGAAGGCAGTGAAAAGTAACATTCTAAACAGAGAATCAGCAACTGTCCCAGAGCCTAGCTGGAGTCCGAACATGGTACCTCCATAATAATAATAAAGGGTTGGGTTCGAGACTCCTAACAAACGGTTCCCCAGTTCGATACAAAACACCTAATGAAGGCCGGAGGACAAAACGGCCGAAACGTTGTGACTCTAACAACCAAGATGAGGAGGTCCGTCCGACAATCTCAATCAATAAGTTTATTTATTTATTTTTTTTTTTAAGGGAATCACCACTTATCAAGTTATACTCTCCTGAAGGTTAAAAGTTCAATCCTCAGTGTGGGCGACATTGAAAATATTTTTTTTTTGGCACGTCTTGTGTCTCGGCTTCCCCAATGTGAACTGCTTTGAAAACTGTCAAACATATGATGTAATTTCTATCAAACAAACTGACACCTGCTTATAAAGTGTTATATCTAACCCTAACACCTGCTTCTAACGTGTTTTATATAGGGAGTTCGCATCAAACACACCAGGTGAATTGGGTCTACCTCCATATGCCGCCAGGCCGTCCTGATTTTACATAATGTTTTATTGCATCTATCTTCGGTTTCTTTATTTAACTTCAACGTTTGTATGTAAAACGTGATCTTTTAGTTTCGTTATACTTAGTTATATTGCAAATGACTTTGGTTTTTAGGTTAATGCCGATAAGACAAAGTTTATGACTTTCAATGCAGACGGGAAGATCAAAGCTCTAGATGGAGCTACACAGAATGAAGTCAATGAGTTTATGTACTTGGGCAGCAACATAGGTTCCATGAAGAGAGATATCGAAATTCACATCTCAAAAGCATGGACTGCATTGGATAAGCTATGGTCAGTATGGACTTCAAGGCTAACTGACAAACCGAAAATGCAGTTTTTCAGAGCAGTGGTGAGGGAGTCTGTCCTTGTTTACGTTGCTACACTCATCAAAAGATTGGAACAAAAGCTAGACAGTATATACACCCGTATGCTATGAACAGTGTTAAATATATCTTGGCAAGATCATCCTATGAAGCAGCAACTTTATGGCAACCTACCTGCCATATCTACTACCATCAGGGAATGATACCTATAATTTGCCAGTCATTGCCAGAGGAGCAAGCAAGAGCTGGTGAGAAATGTATTGCTGTGAACTCCATGGCACGGGCACACAAGTATAGGATGACTTAGATCCATGTAAATCCAGCTTCTTTCTTAGAACTGCACGCCTGTGGAACTCTGTTCCGTCTGCCTGCTTCCCACCTGACTACAACTTGGATGTCTTCAAGTCCAATGTTAACAAATTCCTAATGAACCGCCTTCTTAAGTAAACACTTCATTAAATCTCCACACCAACATACTGTACTTGCAATAACCCTTATCCCTGAGTGGCTTCCGGGCCTTGATAAGTGGTGACTACCGTGTAAAAAAAAAAAAAAAAAAATTGCACGATGCCAACTGTGATCCTGAAAATTTGAGGCTGCTGATGGAAAACAGAGAGCTGGAGAGAGAGAGAGTCACATTGGTCTGAGCAAGGAACCTTACCAGATAGATAAACCGATTTTAGTGTTCGTTATAATCCTAATCTTTAACAAAAAAAAAAAAAAAAAAAAAAAAAAAAAAGAAAATTACCTGTCTACGAGGATTGTTCGGAGAGAGTCCTGAGTGCAAATCAAAGGCTACTCTTTCATACGGAATATATTCATCTTCTGTCGTGTTGGTGTCAAAATCTGGATCCCCGTCAGGAACAGGTACTTGGAGTATTTCAGTTGGGCAAGCAGATTCATGCGTGTGCGAAATCTCCATGCTGATGAAGTTTGCTACATATTAAAATACAAATCTTTATAAAATGAAAGGTAGTTTGTTTGAAGCATTACAGTAAACAAATATGTGAATTTTTAAAAAGGCTGATAGTGATATAGGCTAATGCGATAATGAAGTGACGAATGAACAAAAATTGACAATCGACGGCAGCATTTAAATTACAAATTTTCATATATCTATCTTTATTTCAAAATACAAAGATTTGTGTTCGTTGTTCCGTTTTTACAGCATGCTTTTCATTCGTTTTCTTTTCGAAAAGGTGAGGTCTACTCTCAAAATGATCAAAGACATACCATTCTATTTATATTTATGAAAGTAGTTCCAACGGGAAAACCTATTTTTTAACTCAAAACGTTGGCGAGCAAAGAAGACGGGAGCAGTACCATTAAAACGAGTGACCTTTTTGTGATCCAGAATTTATTTTTCTACATAGTCACGACGATTTTGAATCCATTTTTGTCAACGATGAACGATTGCTGTGCATATGAAGGTCATTCCAAAAGTTAAGCGTCCTAATTTTTTTTAACTCAAAGGTTTAAGAGCTATGAAGATGGGAATGGTACCATTAAAACAAGCAACCTTTTGTGCCCCAGAATTTATTTTTCTACATAGTCATCACCATTCACAATGTACTTTTTTATTTTTGGAATTCGATGACACATCTCCATTTTTGACACACGTCCATTGACAGGGATTGCTTTCTCAGAGTCTTACACTGCCAATATCTGCAACAGAGAGATGAAAGTTTCAGTTCATGAATGCATAAATTCATCATCATAACAATACAATTTACAATCGCTTCTGATCCATCCGGCGGAATAAAAAAAAAATAGGAGTCATTACTTTTGGAAAGCCCCTTGTCACAAGAAGTTCATATTTAATGATTTATGTGAACATATTGGAAATTAGTACTGAAAATTTTAAGAGTTGTCTCCCTTGGACTATGTGAAGAGTTAGTTCTCTTGCTTTGATGACGTTTTTTCAATGATATCAACTTTTCGAATAACTTACAGTTGCTTCCCTTTGATCTCTATAATAGCGAGTGTTTGTGTTTAATTTCTCTCCATGTCAAGATGTAAATAAAAGCAGACGCATCTCTCTCCGTGTCTGTGTGTTAAATAAAAAAACATGTTTACATGTTAATTAATTTGTTTTTGTGTTAGCATCGGTTTGACTTCCACAGTGTGAATCTTACTTAAAAACAAACAAGGTATGTTTTATTTGATTCTTTAATAATTAACCACAGAACAATCTTTTAAAAAATAAATATACGAAGACTTGTAATTTAAATGCCATTGGTTTTGTTCATACTTCACATCACAGGTCACTTTACCATCATGATATTCTACATTGCTACCATCCTTCTTAAACGATTACATATTAAAATATGCAACAAAATTTGATCTGCATTTTTTTGTAAGGAATAGCCGTAAAAGGTTTTTGTTTAAATGCTGGTATTTTTACTATGCAAGAGATTGTGTTTTAAAAATATATAGGCATCAATTTACATATGAGAGGAGTGGTTCCAATAAGAAGGATGAATTGTGGAGGACAAGGAGTTTGTCAGTTAAAAGAACACATCAAAGTTAAAAGTAAACATGAAATGGCATCAATGAAAGACTGCTGTCAATTTCTATTTAAATTAGAAGTTGATGCAATGTCAAGAGCCAAATTTTTTTTAGAGAATTGGCGTGAAATTGTGGTAGAAAGTCAAGAATATGAAGGCCCAGCTATGTCTTGCCGTGTAGGGAGGCCTAGCCGTGTCTTGCCGTGTAGGGAGGCCTAGCCGTGTCTTGCCGTGTAGGGAGGCCTAGCCGTGTCTTGCCGTGTAGGGAGGCCTAGCCGTGTCTTGCCGTGTAGGGAGGCCTAGCCGTGTCTTGCCGTGTAGGGAGGCCTAGCCGTGTCTTGCCGTGTAGGGAGGCCTAGCCGTGTCTTGCCGTGTAGGGAGGTCTAGTTGTGTCTTGCCATGTATGATGGGCTAGAGGTATGTGCTGATCTGGAGCAGATTTATGTGACATGTAATGATCTTTAAAGATGGAGGAGAGTGTGGTTTTAAAATATAAAGCCATTAATTTGCATATGAGAGAAGTGGCTCTGTTAAGAAGAATGAATTCTGCAAGACAAGTTGAGTATTTGGCAACTGAAAGCAGAGTTGGTATGAATTACGAAGTACAGCGTAAGTGAAAAGGAGTGCTATCAATTTCTATTTAGATTAAAGAGAATGAAAATAAATTGAAATTAACATATTTGAAGCAATGGGGAGATAATAAAAAAAAACACCAAATGACGAACAAAAAAAAGATAACGAAATGGGTTATTAGATAAAGAGGTCTTCAAGCTTTGTTCTAAATTTTCTTTTTCGAAATTTATTCCTTTTTAATTCACAAAATTTATTCCTTTTTAATTCACAAAATTTATTCCTTTTTAATTCACAAAATTTATTCCTTTTTAATTCACAAAATTTATTCCTTTTTAATTCACAAAATTTATTCCTTTTTAATTCACAAAATTTATTCCTTTTTAATTCACAAAATTTATTCCTTTTTAATTCACAAAATTTATTCCTTTTTAATTCACAAAATTTATTCCTTTTTAATTCACAAAATTTATTCCTTTTTAATTCACAAAATTTATTCCTTTTTAATTCACAAAATTTATTCCTTTTTAATTCACAAAATTTATTCCTTTTTAATTCACAAAATTTATTCCTTTTTAATTCACAAAATTTATTCCTTTTTAATTCACAAAATTTATTCCTTTTTAATTCACAAAATTTATTCCTTTTTAATTCACAAAATTTATTCCTTTTTAATTCACAAAATTTATTCCTTTTTAATTCACAAAACTATGATTATCAGTTTAATTTTATACACGTTATTCACATCCTATATAATTTTATACACGTTATTTACATGCTATATAATCTTATACACGTTATTTACATGCTATATAATTTTATACACGTTATTCACATGCTATATAATTTTATACACGTTATTTACATGCTATATAATTTTATACACGTTATTTACATGCTATATAATTTTATACACGTTATTTACATGCTGCTATTGTCTGATTTGTGTTTATATTCTAAGTATGTTTTAATTTTGTTTTTTTATTTTAAACATTTCATTGAGGATAGAGTTAAAAATCGAGAATTTCAAAATAAAAAAAAAACTGGATACAAACCAAAGTGGGCAAATAGCGATGTCCAGTTATTTTGTGACAAAAGTCCAGTTTGACCAATAAACAATGTGTTACTTATTAATTTGGCATTTGGCCGCTTGGATCCTGCAGGCATGTAAGTCATGTCTTCATAAGCAGTTGGTAATGGAAATAACATTGGTGCACCTATAAAAAATGTTATAATAATAATAATAATAATAATAATAATAATAATAATAATAATAATAATAATAGTGAAATTAATAATTATACGTTTGTTTTGTTGTTACATATTTGCTGTGGATAGTTGTTCAAAATGCGTTTGTCAAGTCTATATAATTATTAACGTGTACTTTTGTTGCTGGTACACGATATATACACATTGGCATCGAGTAAAACACAACACAGTTGATCTATAAAAAAAATATTGTTTTTATTTTACACCAATAAATCAGCTTTTGATTATAAGTTATTACTGGTGTTTTGACATTTCTAAAGGCGAGTGAGGTGGGTGTGTGGCTAGGTTGAATGTTGGCAGTGAAGAAATGTGATAGTTACGTTTCTCTCTGACCAACTGCCCTTTTTATTTGTGACGATTTATTTATATAAATATTTTTTTCCCATTGGAATGTGTAATATTTTCTATTGTATATTGTTTCAATCATTTGACCGATATCCTCTCACATATTTCTGGGTCAAATTATGCATTCCCTTAGACAATGGTGGAGAGTCCCGCATTCTTTATGTGTTTGTACAAGCTGTCAAATGTTTTTCTTCTCGGAGTTGCCTGCCAATATCTAACATTATTTCCGTTCCATCCATGCCGGAGTTACTTTTTGTTTTTTTTATCATCAACTTTTTAATAATATTGCCTGATATGGATGAAGCTATATTCTACTGAAAATATAGCATCTATTAATATTTTCGATTTTTTAGGGATAGATTTATAGCCTGATAATAAAGTACAGTTAGAAGAGCAAATTTCAAATTAAGGCTTTATATATTAGTGAGGGGACGATTCTAATATTTTTCCGGAATTCAAATTAAATTACTGATTCTGTTCTAAATATTCGATTCTGATACAATCACCGATTCTGATTCTTTTAAAACGTCTAAATATTTAGCTATAAAGATTTTTTTGGCTTTTGGGGGGGGGGTACTATAAAAAGGACCCCATGTAATATGTGCATATGTTTTCACAAAAGTAAAAAAATACATTTATGCCGGAATATATAGATTTTAGTTTTACTGGTAGTTTAAAACCAATAAAAAGGGATTTTATCATTTAGTACCAGCAACAGAAAATTAAGTTTAAAATCAATAAAAAGGGATTTTATCATTTAGTACCAGCAACAGAAAATTAAGTTTAAAATCAACACGTATAAAAGAGTCGTTTTTGGCATCAAACATTAGGCAGGAATTTTTTCGATGCCGATACCAAAAATGTTCTGAGTCTTGTACTTCTGGTTTGTTGGCTATCATGGCTTATGTGAGCTGCGACGTTGTTTGACTGGAAATAAGTATATATATATGTGTGTGTATGTAAGCATATTATTTGAAGTTTTCAAACTACTGTTCTCATCTTGAGTGTTATTTTCACAACGTTTCAGTCGATATAACCTCCAACCTCCTTCAGGTGTAGAATCGGCACATAATTTTGAACGGAACTTTTTATTTAATCCACGAGGGTACCATGCTATTGTTCCGTCAGCCATGACTGGTTAGAGATCCAAAGTATTTTTTCAGTCGGCCACACATCGAGGATTGAACCTTCAATCCTCAGAAGAATTTCACAATTGAATTTTTCCAAATAGTCTAACCACTGCGCCTTTAAACAGAAATGGAATCTAGGGTGACAATTTTATCGTTCGGCCTTGTACATTCATCTATCTACAACCACTATCAACAATTTCCACCACTTTATCCGTGTCTAGATCTAAATTCAAATTCCAAGAAAAAAGTTTTTTACGAGCGGTTTCGCAAACAAGATGGCGGCCTACAGTGTTCTTCATGGTTAAACAAATCTGCCACCATCTTGTTTGTAAAATTGCTTATAAAAACTGAATATTTGAGATGAAAAAAGAGCATTTAAAACTACTTTAAAAAACACAAAAAAATAAGCCAGGCATGTACATTAACTTTTATTGGCTATGGTAACATTTATTTATTGTATATTTGATTTTTTTTTTTATTGTTTCTTTCGTTTGTTGGATTTTCTGCTACCTGTCCCCCCCCCCAAAAAAAAACAAACAAACAAACAATCCTAGGCAACACTGAGTATATATCGCTATTTATGAATGTAATAAGTTAAAATTAATAACATTGCAAATAAAAAGTCACAAACCTGCTCGTGCTCGACTTGGGTTAACAGGATTATTAAACCATCCATCAAATCTCTGATATGCATTTCCTGTATAATTAAAAAAAAATGAAAGGCTATAATTAAGTCTGAATTTTGAAAAACACTTGCTCTAGTTCAAAAAGCATTAACAAAGGATCGGTTACAGTTCAAAAATGATTTAAGAAGTTTTGCCAAAGTTCTAAATGTATTTAGATACTGAAAGTTAAATTTGTTATCAGTTTGTAGCATGAATTATTATATCCAGCTTATCACACCTGAATCATTACTAGCTAACGCGAGAATACACTCTCCTACTCCCAGAAATGAAAAATATATCTGATTCCATCCGCGTGCGAATTTAGAAACCAGATGCCTTTCTCTTACTGGTTTCGATGCATGACCAATCAGACATCGTTCTGATCATCTAGCATTCTTGCAAATCCTTGTCGCAGTCGTCGGGAGATGTCCCCTTTCTGGTCGCAGTCGTCGGGAGATGTCCCCTTTCTGGTCGCAGTCGTCGGGAGATGTCCCCTTTCTGGTCGCAGTCGTCGGGAGACGTCCCCTTTCTGGTCGCAGTCGTCGGGAGATGTCCCCTTTCTGGTCGCAGTCGTCGGGAGATGTCCCCTTTCTGGTCGCAGTCGTCGGGAGATGTCCCCTTTCTGGTCGCAGTCGCCGGGAAACGTCCCCTTTCTGGTCGCAGTTGGATAGGCTCTGAGAGTATTAACATAGTGAAATTATACTTACTTACACATAACCCATACACACCTTTCTTTATTGGCCCTGGTAATACATGTTCTTTATAGCTCGTGTTGAGATATTAAATTAGTCTAGATTGTTCTCATCCCATCAACCATGACTAAATAAAAGTGATTTTTTTCTTTTACTCATGTTCACTCTTAACAAAGCATATCGCTACTTGGACAAAAGGAGCTACTATTTAGGAACATGCCTAGGAAAGATTAACAAGATGTTGGTTTACATTACATTTAAACTTCTGCATATCAGTACACTCAAGGAAGCAGGGGTAGTAGGAAGGAAATTCCAAAGTCTAACTGTTCGAGCGAAGAAACTATTAGAGTAGAAACCTTTCTGACATTTGGGGACCTCAACAGTGAAGGGGTGAGATTTTGTTGCTAAGCAAGTTTGTCAGGGATATGTATGTTGAGGGGGCACAAGTGCAACGAGTTCATCAGAGCACATTCCATTAAAATATTTGGAAAACAGGCCCAGGGATGCAATATTGCGGCGATGGGACAGAGGTTGGAGCTTGGTTGACAAACTTAATAATTTTTATTCCTATTTACTTGTCTTGAGGGGAAAATTAGGAGCAAAGTCTGCTTTTTTATGTGAAAATCTAGTTTCCTAAAAACAAAAAATAAAACAGTTAAGAAAGATTTCTACTTCGCCGATCTAAGTCAGAATACACTAAGTGTAACATAACAGATATTGTAACAGACTGTGGCGTTACACTTTACATATTATATAACATATTGTAAAATACTGCAGCGTTACACTTTACATATTACATAACAGATATTGTAACAGACTGTGGCGTTACACTTTACATATTATATAACAGATATTATAACAGACTGTGGCGTTACACTTTACATATTATATAACAGATATTGTAACAGACTGTGGCGTTACACTTTACATATTATATAACAGATATTGTAACAGACTGTGGCGTTACACTTTACTTTAGTAATTCATAAAAATAAAACTGGAAATAAATAAACAAGTTAAGCATGTATGATCCCCCGTGAGTGCACAATGAACGAGGCATAAAAAAACGACTAAGTTCAGCATTTGCCCGCCCCACTCCCCATTTAGGCCCAAAAGTTCCCCGGGGACGTTAAATCCTGGTAAAAATAAACGGTGCAGTTTTAGGCCTTAATATAAGTAAATTTGAGTTTTGCACCATGTAAAAAAAGAAATAACTAAGTCCATCATCTCCATCCCCCTGATTTAGCACCAAAAGTCTCCAAGGCCAATATTTAACTTCAAGTTCAGCACCATGCAAAACTGCTAAATAGACATACACAGAAAATTTTGGACAAATATGGTAAAATAGTCCCAAAAATGGAGTGTTTTTATCAGCCCTAAAAGAGCCCCTGGAGCACACACAAGAGTTATCGTGAAGTACAGGCAAACAAAATTATATAGAAATCAGTTTCAACTTTTCTGAAAGTTTTATAAAAATCCAATGGCACCAACTTTTTTAAAAAATAAACACAAAAGTGTTAATTTCAGCCATTTTAACCTGAAAGGCACCCTTAAGGGGGGCAACTGGAGTTTTCCCGGAAAATCCGTTCTGTTACTTTTTTAATCATATCATGTTTATGTTTGTGCAAAATTAAAAAAATTCCAAGGCGTAGTTATTGAGAAAAATGCGAACGGACAAACGGACAAACAGTGAATTTACAGGTCTACCCTCCTTTTGTCGGGGAACCAATAAAAATCCAGATCGACATTTTTTTTTTTTACCAAAAGTTTTTATTACCATTACCCTCCTGTCATCACCCTCACTATCACCCATCTCACTTGTCTTCTTCCTTCAACCACATGCTGGCCACAGCTGACCCCTTCTCATCCTCGACTTTACATGTCCATTTTCTTTGATGTCAACTTTATTTCTCTCAACCACATTTTCTGTCCTTATCTTCTTGCGCACACTTTCTAATTTGCATATGCGTATTTTTCGGCTACTGCTGCTGCTAATCTCTTTGCAAGCCAGTCATCCTTCGCTGCTGCTGTTATTTTCCCATGCACTCATGCCTTCATAGTCAAAAGTCCAAGGAAGCATTGTTTTCTTAAGTATTGCCTGTAGTAACGACTGAACCATCAACTTCCATAAAACAGAACTGATTGTTAACTAACACTTTTATCCATTACTCTATGCCTATGAACTAGTCTTTATTTACTTGCCTCCCCATGAAGTCATTTGTTTTTAGCGTGAGAAAAACTGGTCACCTAAAAGGGATACTCCCTATTTGGGACAAAATAAAGATTCCCCCAGTCTCGAAGTTCACTGATTGAGAACAGAAAAGATAAAATGTAGCATCAGAACAGATACTATGCTTTGCTCCTAGCCAAAAAGAAAAACAAGGTGTCGCCTTTATAATGCTTATTTTAGTTTATGACCTACATATATATAATTTGGTTGGTTGGTTCGTTGTTTTTTTTTTATGGCATATCAACCCTTTTCAGGTTATTTAATGCCGAATCCAGTGATTTTGAAGAACAATTTTTTTAATAGAATATATTTGTTTTTTGTTTTTTTAAAGTCCGTTTCTATTTAACCCATAGTTAGGACCCTAATAGGTACTACTACTCCGGATCAGAGTGGACCTAGGAGCAATGGCAATTAAAGGGTGGCTCCACACTCCCCAAAACCCGCAAGCTGGGGCCTCACCATCGGATATAGTTTAAGGTCATATCCAGGACTCTACATATATATAAGAAATAAAAAAGTGTGGATAAATGCAATAAATAAGAAGCCAAAGACAAAACACTCTTCTGTTCTTCATTGGCTGGTACAGTAGCAGTGTCAGAAATTTCGTGAAAATAGTGAATAATTCCACCCCATCTTTCCAAGCTTATAACTCCTCGAAAAATGTAATTCAAGCCCTAATTTTTTTTTTCAATTAAAGGAGCAAGGACCAAGGTTTTATTTAAAAAAAAACAAAACAAAACAATGTGTTTTTTTTTTTTAAAAAGGTTTTAAACTTCGGACTTTACAGGTAAATTTCTAAAAAAGCGATTTGTTTTTTTGTTTTAAATTTGAATATATTATTTATTGACCTTTTCTCTTCAATTTGTGATATATAAAACTCCACGACATAAATTAATTATTTACTTTTTAAGAGAAAGTTGAAAATGGGTGACACTTGGGGGGGCGTGAATTTAAAAAAAAAACGTTTGTCTAAAATATTATATTCAGTTTATTGGAAAGAACATAAAATTTCACATTGACCCTGAAAATATCGTAAAAATAGAATCAATAGAAAAATTTTGATAGATTTTTAAAATTTAAAAATTTTAAAATATTGAGTTTAAAAATTGAAAAATATTGAGTTCGGAAAATTCATTACTGTTTAAAAAAAAAAAAAATATTTTTATTACTTTTAAAACAACTGTAATAGTTTATTTTGGAAGTATAATCCATAAAGAAAATAAATAACCCACTTTTAACAGAGAAATTACGAGATTTTTATATTGTATTCGCAGTTTCGTGTTAGGGGTGTCAAAAATTCCTACAAAAATTCTGATACTGCTACTGGTACAGTTGCCTCACCGTAAATTATTATATAGATAGATATTAAAAGAAAATGTTAAAATTTGATAAAAGTAAATTATAAACACACACAAAAGCCCCCAAATAATCATTTACTTGAAACTTACTCGGTTTGTTATATAACAATCATAATGGGTTAAAAAATCTTTCTCACAAATATTTTTATGATGAAGTTTCGTATTTAAGGCAAATCATTAAGAACTGGGAAATTAATATGACTTAAAAATAGGACTCGAAGAATGATGAAATAAATTAAAAAAAAAAATAGGATAAAAAAAACTTTAAAGAAAGTGAAAATAAACATTAAACAATAATAATACAAAAATACGAAAATAATTAATAAAAGTTAAAATGAATTCAGCACGAATTCGTAACTGAAAAAGAACAGCAGAGTGTGTCAGTTACATGGACCATGTAAGTTGTCCAAAATGGCGTTTTTAAGATAAACATCTGATGAGTACGTGACTAAATATGCAGCAAAGACATAATTTTACAGACTTGTTAGTCGCAATACGAAACAATATTGTAATGGATACCCTTTGAAAAGTAATAACTGACCAACTGAGAAAACTTAACATTTGGAACTTGAAGAATTATTAGACACACACACACACACACACACACACACACACACACACACACACACACACACACACACACACACACAAAGTAAAAATTAAATTTACAAGCCAAAAGCTTCTGTGAACTTAAAGCGAATATAAATATCAATATTTATATAATAATCACAAACAAATAAAAAGCTCAACACAACCAAATAAAAAATACGAAATAAAGCTTGTCATAAAAGAACATAAATTTAAGACTGTAAATTATATTTTATATGAATTTATTGTTTGACAGGATGCTCAAATAAGAAACATTAAGATTTTCTTAATCCACGAAGGTTCAAAGAATGCGTCTTCTCATCAAAGGAAAGATATTAGCAAATGAATATTATATATATATATATATATATATATATATATATATATATATATATATATATATATATAACAGAGCTATGAATTTGCTGGTACAGGCATTCATTGAAACAGCATTATATGAAAACTAGCCATAAATGCAACAAAAATTTTTAGTGCAAAGAGTTCATGAAATAGGGGAAAGAAATGAAAAAATAAAATAAGGAAAACCGTTGAATGCAGAGACTAATACACATGAGCCATATGCACAGGCCAGACAAACTGCTGGCGAGGCAAAAGATGAAGTGTTACATGGAAACGCGAACATGGAAGCTGCAAGTCTATAAGTTCAATATCCCATCTCCTCATTGCCTCATCATCGACCCTCCCCCCCAAAAGAGTGATGCCGAATAACCGAGAAGGGTCAAGGATGATGGAAATACCGAGAAGAGAATACTGACCAGACCTCCGCTGGACAAGTGCGAAAAGAACTGGGAACTTGAGGAGGCTTATTGCCGCTCAAATTCCAATGGAGACCAATGGCTACTGTCAGCGAGAAATCAATGGTAAGCGGCTATTGCGATAATGCAAATTTATTTGCAAAGGTTATCGAAAAAGGTGGTGAGTACTGGAAATCTGAGGAGACTTATTGTCACAACTTCCAGGGAATGCCACAGGTTGGTTTTAAGGAGAGATCTTTGATGATCTGTGTGAAAGCTCCTTGTGAGCCAATAATAATAATATGTATATGTGTAATATGTTTCATTATTAGCTACACATGTGCATACATGTTTCTGTAGTGATCTTTAGTTGGAGATCCTACGTCATCAGGCTAGTAGAGTGAGAGTACACGCTTTTTTTAATTTTTTATAGAAAAAGAGTGTAATGAAGTTTTTTTTTATCTATTTTTTTTGGGGGGGGGGGGAAATAAAACAAAGGGAGACAACTAAAGTACTAAAGATGAAAGAGAAGAGGTGGAAATGTGCGGAGAGAGAAAAGGGGGCGGGCAGTGGCGTTGGGACAAGAATTTAGGGTTTGGTGTATCAAGTTTCACTGTTTATTTTTACTCTTTTTGGTCATGATGAGAAGCAGTTGGCTTCGAAATGCTACGGCTTAAAAAGGTCGTTCCTTTTGTTTTCCTTGTTGATCTGAGAAGTTAATAACGTTGTTTTATAAATGTGTAGAACTTTAAAAAAAGTAATTTACAATTAGTAACGTAATTTTTATGGAATAAAAATTAGGGTGTAATGCATAATGTATATTTATGCAAGTTACAAAATTTTAAAGAATAGATTTTTTAAATAAATATTAAATGGAACAAAGGAAAGGAGCTACTGGACAAAAGTTTAAGAACGATGTTAATAATTTGCAAACACTTAATTGATATTGTTAAAAAAAATGTAAAAGTTCATTTAGTATTAGCATTATTATTTTTAAACAATATGGAAAATTCTACATGCATATATATATATATATATATATATATATATATATATATATATATATATATATATATATATATAAAATATGACTTGGGTGCCATCAGCTAGAATCGAAACAAAAACATTTAGTGCTCCAGCCATGTTCCCTACCGTTTGAGCTATTGACAGATAGATAAAAAAGATTTAAAAATTAAACCACTTCAAACTATGAATGAATTTACGCATGCACAAAAGTAATACAAATATGTCGACAAGTTGAAGTGAACATTTTGTATTTCAACTTGTCAACATATTTCTGCATGCCTTATTTATTCAGCCAAACAAAGATTTTACTCGTGATAAACCATCCTTGGTGTATGATTACTGTTTCCTGATAATTTCAGTGTTATGTGGCCAGTAGTTTAAGAGTTTATCGGTTAAATATTTTCACACAGACATACATACACACATCTACTGTTTTATAGATTAAAATTTATTAAGAGCTCTAGTATTGTACTATTGAGCTATGACGTGCACTTTTGTCATTTATAAAAAATTTGTATATGTTTACATATCGACTTGAAATATAAATATTTGAGTGAAAAGAATGTGCAACTTGCAACGTAAGCAGTTTTAAGTTTATCCTAGAGGGATAAAGAAGCAATTAAATTAAAAAAAAAAACTTATTAATAAACAATTTGTGATGATGTTTGTCTTAAAACTATTATCTTCAAAGTTGCTGTACCCTTCAGCCTTCGTCAGCATCATTGTTTATTTATTTACGATAATAGTTTTACCCCATAATTAAATAGGATTGATGTCAATTGGACAGGTTGATGTGTTTGATGCATTTGAATCTGTTAGAGAAAATTTCTAGCTTTTCTAAATCTCCACACTAAAGAGGAGGGATTTTTGCAGCTGGTTGGGTTGGTCGAGGGCTATTTAGGTTGAGGGGGTATAAATACAGTAAGTTTGCCAAAGGACATTCCGTGGAAGTACTTGTAAAACAAGTGCAGGGATCCAACATTGCAGCGATGGAACAGTGGCTGGGATTTGGCAGACAGTGTGGGATCTATTAAGTAAAAGACTCCTTGTTGTAGCCTGTGCAAGAGGCAAAAACTAAGGGTTGGTGCACCAGCCTACATGTGGCAACAATACTCCATGTATGGCTAAAGGGTGGCTTTGTAGAGATGCAGGATACTGGCAGTATGAAAAGTTTTCCAGCCTGGTAGAGGGAGCCCACTTTACTTACAGCAGACTTGGCAGTATCTTCTTTGTGTTTATTCCAATTTATATTTCGTGTGAATGTTAAGCCAAAGAATTTGAACGTTGTACTTTCAGGAAGAGTGCTACCAGTCATGTCAATCAGTTATTTTGAAAAGTTTCTGATAATTTTTAAAGTAAAAGAGCTTTGTCTTGGTAGTATTGAATACAACCATCCATTTTTGGCCTTATTCTAATACAGACTGGAGGCCACTTTCGAAGCATTCAGCGATTATCTTGGATGTGTGCATTTTTAGCCAATGTTACAACGTCAACAGAGTATAGGTCATTGTTGAGATGACTTTTTCCATGTTGATTGAGGTATGGCTTTAGTCTTGTGCAGTTCTGGGAAGTTCACCCTCCCAGTCTTTGCCTTCTCCTTTTAAGAAAAGGAGAGTTTATTGGCACCCTCACCAGGGAATGTTGATACGACTGCCCAGGCATTTTTTTTTTATTTTGCAGGCCAGAGTTCTCTCTTCCTCTAGGGTGTTGACTTTTCAATTGTCACTTGCCGACCCTTGTATCACATCATCCGGCTGTGAAAAGGAGGTAAAAATATTGTAACATGTGTCAGGGTTTGTAGTTGCGTTCTGCCCATGCGTGGAAATTCAAAAACAAGAATCTTCCTCTTACAGGTGCGACTTTTAAAGCATACAAATGTGTTCATACCTTGCTATGTTGAAGTATAACTGTAACATATATGACGTCAACTCCGTTATGTGCTTCTGTCAAATTGATTCACTGAAGAAAAACAACTTTTTCCTAGCAGCATATTGCTGCAGGACACACTTCAATGTAATTTCCATCTTCAAGACATTCATTTACCCTGGCAATCCATGTACTTTTTATTGCTTTGGAAACTAATGTATTATTTACTTAGTATTTATATCTGAAACTCTTTGTTGTATAATGTTTCATATTAGAGATTTTTTTAACCCTCTTTATGTTCGAACTATTTAAATAAATGAATATGTTATTAAATCCAACCATTTCTGCTCATTTATGTTCACGAATTTTTTAGATGAAGATTGATAACTTAACACAGGTAATAATAAACGAATGATTTAAGTATGTGTTTTGGGAGATCATTGATGTAGATCAGGAAGAGAGTTGGGCCCAGGATGACCCCTGAGTGATACCAGATTTAATACTGATTTCTGAAAACTTTTCTATTTGTTGTCGCAGAATAACTTGTTGGCTCCAACAATCTCAAGAGATCATGGAATTCTGCGTCCTGATTCAGTCAGGGGGGGGGGGTGCATCTTGTAGTGGCTGTGCAGGACCTGCCACAGTTGCTGCAGATGTAACCTTTCTGTCTCTCTGCCTGAGCTGAGGTCTAACCCGATCTGTCCTCTCCTTTCTACGGGCATGCTTTTCCCACCAATATGTGGTTCTCCTCCTCTCGGATATCTCAGCCACATGCCGGATGGTGGTCTGCCAGCCCTCCCAGTCTTAGGCAGCCGTCTTGAGCTTTGAGGAGTTGAAACTGCCAGCCCTTAGGTCATGCTTGTAAACATCCTTGTAGTGAAGGGCCGGTCAGCTGGTAGGCCTTGTGCCAGAGGTAAGCTCCCCAAACAGAAGGTCTTTAGGGACTCGTCCATCATCCATCCGGCTTAACAGTATGCATAAAAAGTGTTTGTGCTAGAAATTGGAGTCAGACTTATGCCTTCTGATTCTGCAAATATACCCGGTGAACCAAGTTCATTTAGTATTAGCATTATTATTTTTAAACAATATGGAAAATTCTACATGCATATATATATATATATATATATATATATATATATAAAATATGACTTGGGTGCCATCAGCTAGAATCGAAACAAAAACATTTAGTGCTCCAGCCATGTTCCCGACCGTTTGAGCTATTGAGTTAGAATCTTTTAAAAACTCTCTAAGTTGAAATGTATGAGATAGCGGGTGAATGTTTGGCATCCAGTAGGATGCCCCATCCCCAGCAAGAACAAAATGCTAAGAAAATAAAAACAAAAGCAAAGAAATAACCCTTTAAATTTTATTCATAATATCTAGGAGTAAGCTCAGGAGAATCGTAGGAATCACCTTGGCAGGAGCGCATCTCAAACAAGACCATCCTTGATGAGGCAGACATCCCAAGCACGTTTGCTCATCTCACCCAATGAAGACTAATGGCTTAGCCATGCTAGGTGAATGAACGATGAGAGGATACCAAAGGATATGTTTTATGGTGAGCACACTAAGTGAAGTGCATTCTAGCTTACAAAAAATGCCTGAACAACCCTTTCAGCATTTTAAGTAAGGGTGCTTCAGGCAATTATCAATACACTAATTCTTTATCAAAGTGAAAAGATAACGCCTAGGAGGGTGGATCTCCTAAAAATGAACAAAACATACCTCGGCCCAACAGCAACAGTAAGGAGGTGACTGTAGTTAAGTGGTTAATGACCTGGACTAACAACCTGGTTGTGCCAAGTTCGAACCCAGTTTGTTCCACAGAAACACTTTTACTGAGGGATGTTTGTGACTTCCCTGTAAGTATGCTAGGTCTTTCTAGAAAGAATTCTAACTAGAAAGATATCGGGGGAAACGAATGCCAAGAATAATTACCTGAGTCATATGAAATTGATGAATGATGTATATAACATCATCGAGTTTAATAAACCATTATGTATCATTTTTTCGATCACAGGCTTTTATTAAAACTGACCTTGGGTTTAGCCGGTCGATAAACATAAAAAAGGGCGCCAAGCAAGGAGATATGCTTTCAGCAATCCTGTTCTGTGTTACATTAGCTGTTGTTATGCTTAAGCCAGATGAGACTTGCCAAAGTGGTTTTTCTATAGGAGGACAAATCATCTCCAATCTCTCATATGCTGATGACATCGTTCTTGTTAATGACTGCACACAAACGTTTTTGTTAATGTATTAGCAAAAAATGCAAAGGAAATAGTATTAGAAATAAACCTAGAGAAAACAGAATGTATGTCTACAGCTAAAATCACGATCAAAGTGTAGTATCTGTTCTTCAGATGCTGCACTTCCATTTCTTGTTCTCTTTCGGTCGAGGAGAAATCCTTCACGACTGAGACAATTCTTATTTTTGTACCTTTTCTCCACGTTAAAAAACGACCCTGGTGTCTAACTCTGTCCCGTGGGGAGGCATAGTAAATAGGTACAGCTAAAATCACAGTTAAACCTAAACATGACTATTCACAGTAAACCCATCAAACAGGTCGCCCAATTTATTTGTCTAGACATAAACTGACTTTCTTCAGTGATTAAAACACCGAATCGGACTGGATTGGGCGGCTTTCCAAAAACGCAGCACGATTCTAATATTAAAAAAAAGGGGCCGATAACTGTTAAAGTAAAAGTTTATTTAGTTTATGTCATCCCAGTAGTTTTTATATGGCCTTGAATATATCACATGGAGTATAAAACTAGCTAAACGGCATTGAGGTGTTTCAAAATCATGTAATGCGTTTCATTATGGGACATCGTCTAATCGACCCCCCCCCCCAAAAAAAAATATCCCTCCTCCGTCAAACTACTTCCCTACCCCATCTATTTGATAAAATCAAAAGTAAAATCCTTAAACTTTTGGGCCATGTCAAACAATCAACCACTGGCCTGTCAAAGTTATGCTTTCAGGGTATGTTAGAAGGCAAAAGTAGCAAAGAAAAGTCAAAGAGAAGATCGAGAGAAAATGTTTTTGATTGGACATCTCATAACAGTTGGGCGTCCATCAACCAACTTGCCCTGGATCGGAAGGAATAGGAAAAAATAAATCATGTGGGTTCGAAATCTGCACCAAGTGGAAGATACGAGTCATGATGATCATATGAAATGAATGAATAATATACATCATCATATGTGTGCCACGTTGGTACAGTGGTAACGTCACCAGCTTTGAATGCTAAAGTTTTGTTTTCGGTTTCGATTCTAGCTGATGGCACCCAAATACTTTTTTTTTTACTTTGGAAATCACGACTTTGATAATATTTATGAAATCTGGACAAATTAAAATATATTTAAGCGGATTTTACACCGGGGTAAATCTAGTTGCCACCCCACTAGTATAACATAATAGTTTAATGTGTATATCCCAATATCACACAATTTATACGAGAGATTGGACGGATGAGAAGAAAATCTGAGAGGTTGCTTGGATGTTTCAGCGCATCTCCCTAGCTATCATCCGAGGTTTAAATCCCTATTTGCTTGCATCCCCACACAGGAAGAGTTATACAAAATATCGGTTTTTTAATTTGGAGAAAATCCAGCTCCTCCAAAAAGAGCACTCTGTATTGGGACATAAATAAAAATTGCCTCAGTGTAGACAAATTTTTTTAATTGTAGATAGAAAAGATGAAGTGTAATATAAGAATAAACACTACACGTTGCTCCTAACCCGACGGTCTCAAAAACCTTCCCAATATATTAAACATTTGCTTTTTTGTTTGTATATTGTGTTTAAAAATATTAGCGCCATCTTTATTGACATATTTGAAGATCTGTTTGCTGGTTTTTGAAATAAAATAAAAGTTAGTTTTAATAAAAAAATGTAGGAATGATGTGTCGGGTTCAATAGGTTATATGGCACACTGAAGAGATACATATAGCAGTAATTCCCTTCTCAAAACACAATTACACACACATACTACTAGGTTGTAAAATACTCGATTTATCTCCCCTTGTAACGCTATGGAGGCATCCTAATCTGTCTTATAAAAAGGGATGCACACACTAACTCTTTCTCTCTCATGACAACATAAGCCAAGCTATTTCTCTCTATATATTTAGTCTAACGGCTGCTATCACCACGTGTTCACATACACGCGTACATCATTTCACCTACACTTACTTTGCATGTTTTAATTTCATAGTCGGTTCTGCTTACAGAAAATTGTTATTTTGATTTCACTAGTACATTCTCGTATGGTGAACACACACAAACATATATATATAATTATTTCCACAGTTAAGCAACGTCACAGCTCACAAGAGCCATGACAGCCAACAAACTGGAAGTCCAAGCCTCGAGTTATACCATCACTTGAACACATCCAAACTCGGGATTTGAAACCAAAGTCTCTTGCATGCGAGGCGGGTCCTCTGCCACTTGAGCAACTGTACGATACACAAGAAAGTTTTTTAGCTAACACAGATCAGGCGAACTGGTGAAACCCGACAATGGAATGAACCTACTTTGTCTTGAATAAGAGGTGTGGTCATCCAACCAACTCGAGTCTTGGACTTCCGGTTTGTTGGCTGCCATTGCTCTTGTGAGCTGCGATGTGGATTGACTGAGGGAATAATTATATCATTTCTTAAATTCTGAAGACATTGTATACTAGCATTTCAGCCCAGCGTTGCCCGGGGGTTTGGAGGTGTATGTTGAGCAAAAAAAAGTGGTAGTAGGAAGGCAAGTTCGAACCCGTACCGCAAAGGAGAAAAAGAACGGGAAAAAAACCTGACGTCTTTGCTGTTACGACCACCGCCAAACCGAAAGTGACGTAGGTTTTTAATTAAAGCTAGACAATCGAAACGAGAGGATGACTTTCGAAAATATTGGCAAAAAAAAGCGACCTCCCCTGCCCAGTTGAAGGTGAAGATATTAATGTTTTTAGCCAATTTTTCAATATTCGTCGTCTAAAAGGTCGAACTTCAAAACAATACTGATCTTGTCAAAATCCGTCGCCTCTGTTGAAAGTTTTAGGCAGATATGCAGACATATATACATACATACATTTATATATTCGTAACTCAAATTTTCGACTCAAACCTATTAAAAAGCTTGCTCTATCTCTGAATACCCTTTATGTAAAATTTCAGATGTTTAGACCAGAAATTGTCTGAGTAATTTGGTAGAGACCGAAGCAGTCAAATATTTTTAACTTGGACCCCTATTATGACCCCTTAACATTTATTGTTTTGAGCTCAAATCAAGTTATTAAGTTAGATCCATGTCCAAGGAACCTATATCAAAAATTTCAAGTGTTTAGACCCAAAATTGTCGGAGGAGTTCTCAAAGGTCAAATTGTTGAACTTTGACCCCTTAACGGCCAAATTTCTGGCATTTATTTTTTTGTTAATGGGCTGAGTAATGAACTCGAATCAACCTCCTTCCTTAGCTAGCTTCTTTCTCAACTTATTTAGAAAAGATGACGACTATATTTTTCCAGTCGTGTTTTCATTTCGACATTTCACGTGCACGAGACAACTTTCTATAATGTTTATTTTTAGTAAAATATAGTTTAGTTAAAATAAGTTTGTGGACTTTATGTCAGAACCAATGTAAATAATTTAGGTGACTGAAATGGGAATTAATTGACATTCAATATTATTTTTATATCGCACATGTTAAGGCGAAACTAATCACCTCTCTTTTCCAGCTCTCGAATAGTGATCAAAGTGTAGTACATGTTCTGCGCTCGACTTGAAGAGGAGATGTTCTTCTCGATTACAGCGATTTTTATTTTGTACGATTCAGAGTGACCTTGTCTGTGGAGCTGGATTTTCTCAACATTACAAACAAACTTTGCCCTTGTGAGGAGATAAGTGGTTCGGTAATCATCTCTCTTTCATTCTAACCCGACGACTAGGCCTTCGAGATCAGAGTTTAGTATCTGTTATGTTTGTATGTTGTTATTAGGCCCTGAACTGCCATCTAAGCTTCAGCCTCTGTCCCATTGACGAAATGTTGCATCCCTCTGCCTATTCTACAAGTACTTTATTGGTGAATGCTCTGACGAACAACAAGCACTTGTACCCCTCCATGTGAATACCCTCCGACAAGCAACTAAATCCCACCCCTTCACAGTAGACTAGGCTACAAAGTCTATTTTGAACTCTGTCAAGGTAAGATAAGGTCTTTCTAGCAGCTCCTGCCCAGATGTGACAGCAATACTCCATCCTTGGACGTACCTAGCTCTTATATAGGTAGAGAATTGCATCAGCAGTGAGATATCTACTCGATCGATAGAAGGATCTCATCATTTTTCCAGCAGCCGTGGCAACAGATTTGATGTACGTACTCCATTTTAGATCAGGAGTAAAGGTCAAACCCAGAAGCTTGTCAAAACATGGAGACTCCCCAAGACGAGAGCCATTCATTTCAATTGATGCCAGATAGGGATCAGAACATTCATGATGTAAAGATGGAAGCTTGGTTTTAGATGCGAGAGTGAATGGGTTCACCGGGCACATGTCCGCCGATTAATACCACAACCAAAACATTTGTCCCCCAATCTACCTCCTCTACCCTACCCAACTCGTCAATCTACCAAAGAGACAACGCCTCCACCCAAGGCAGGGGCACACAGAGCGTTGCAGGACCCCATATACATAGAAACCCCTTGACTACCGTCGGGATACAGATCAGACCTGATTCGGAATCGGTCAACACGAGGCCAGCTTCCTAAACGATTTAAGGATTTCATCATAGGTTGATTCCATTCACACATGCACCTATGACCGCACTGGACAATTCAAATCAAAATGAGATCTGGGGGAGCTGTTATGATGTTATGATTTAGATCTCGTTTTGACTTGAGGACACCGTCATACTGTCTGCCACGTGTCACCGTGACGACCACCACTCAAGTTTCAGGATTCCTGACCGCTTTGGGGAGAAATTGACTACGTAGGGATTCACTCTACGATCGCTGCCATGGCACGAAAGTCGAGGCACATGATCATGGTTACCTCCACGAAATTACGGGCAGAACGCTTAGATGCCTTACACACCGTAGCGAAAATACCAACTCAAAAGAAACACAGTTTTCTCGACCTGGGGGCAATTTCTTCATCACTGACCATTGTCTACAACTACGTCCGCCTGCTTGCTATATTTAGCGAAGCCAAGGAAAAGACAGCAGAAGGACCACCAGCCTCGCCATCACTACAACGCTACGGCTGTCGCGACCAATGCTACTACTACTACAACGGAGGCTTCGTCGCGCCTTATAAACAACAACAACTATCGCCATTAACACAGCATTATAACCAGCACTGCTGCTACTACTACTACAACGGAGGCTTCGTCGCGCCTTATAAACAACAACAACTATCGCCATTGACACAGCATTATAACCAGCACTGCTGCTACTACTACTACAACGAAGGGATCGTCGCGCTTTATAACAACAGAAACAACAACAACAATCTACCATCTTCACCCCAACGACAGCTCGTTATTATTCTGTGTTATTTATTCGAAAATAAATTGTTGAGTTCGTCCAATTTTTAATCCTGTGTTGTCTATTCTTTTTGCTTGTCACCATACGCTTCGTAACATAACACCAGCCACTTTTTTCCCCCATTGTACCACATGCTCAAGAAGAGTCTCTTTGTCTGCCACCATGGGGCCACATGTCCATTTCCCCTGACGTGCGTTTTTCTTTTTGCTCCACTACATGCTGGCCTTTGACAGCCATTTCTCACTTTACATGTCCATCTTTTTCAACCGCACTTTTTCCTCTTCCGACCACATCGGTGTCCTTTTTTCTGTTTCTTGTCGTGCTTGTTTTTTCTTGTTGGGCACGCTTCCTAATTTGCATATGTGAATTTTTTCGGCTGCTGCTGCTAATATCTTCACAAGCCAGCTATGTTAATGCTCCTGCTGATCTTTTCCCACGCATTCATGCGCGCTTTGTTACAATATTCCCCTCCCCCCCCATTACTGTGAGGTTAGTATATGGTAGAGAATTCAGCGAAAAGAGCATTCTGGATTAGTACAACATTTATCGTGACCGGACCAATCTGCATTCCCTGGTAGCTGCGTCTTAGGTGACCGGCAATAAACCATCTCAGTGCTTCTTTGTTATTAGAGCGAAATTGCACAATTGAAATATTCCCCCAAATGTAAACATAATTTTTGTGAAATATTAAACGGTTCTTCTGCTCGATAATGTCGGCGCGTTACTTACGGAAAAAATTGTTAATTAAACTGCTAAACTATTAAAAACTATATACAAGTTCTATAATTGAATATTTCTCCCCCCTAAAAAAAAAAAAAAACGAAAAACAGAAAAAATGTTTTTATAAAAACCGTGACTCGTGAAAACTTACTGACAGCATTATTTTTACTATTAAATGAGGTGAAAACTATTTTTTATTTTATGAAAAATATTTCTAATAATTTAAAATGTCCGCCATGTATTCATGCGCCTTGTAAAACGTTACGTGACTATGCACGAACGTACATTTCAGTAAGAACCGTTCGTGCGTAGCGTTAACGAAAGCGATGAAATGGCGTGAAATAGTGCCAGGATCAAGGGATTAATACCATGTAAACGGTAAATTTGCGACGGGTTTAAATATCAGATTCGTTGTCAGCGACCCCCAAAACCCCTTAAAAAAAAATTATTGGTCAGTGTTCTGTTGTAGTTGAACATTTACCGAAAACTCTAACCTAACCTTTCGTGCCTTTACATTTTTTATTTGCGAGTGTCAAATTTGTAAACTGTTTCGGATATTTCTGGGACTGACTTAGGATTCTCCGTCAATGCTCGGGACTGACTCCGTAAGTAGAAAAATCCTCTGGATTTCTGGATACCGATCTATTACAAGTATCACAATACTTATCTTAAGACCCCCCCCCCTTCACACACGTAATAAATAAATAAATAAATAAATCTTCCGACAAATCCCGCACAGGTTAAACTAAAATGACCCGTCTTATTTAATTTTTTGTTCATCCCAACAATAAAGTGACGTAACGCCGACGGCATTTTGTCTTAGTTTGTTGTTCCCGCTATTTATTTACGATTAAATCGTGCAAAGAAAATAACGTTTAGGTTTTCAGACTTTTTTTTTATATAGGCATTTAAAATTGTCATAGACCCTTGAAAATTCAGTATGTTATTGCTATACATCTTATGAGATGACTGACCAATTTTTATGATTTCAGGTTGAACAACTACAGAAGAAATTGGAATACACCCTACTAAAGCCTGATTGTCATAGCTGGTGAATTTCAAAAATGCAATCTGGACGTGATGACACTTTAGAATAACGATATGCAATAAAATTCTGTTTTAAACTTGGAAAAAATGCCACAGAAACATATGGAATGCTTCAGATTGCTTTTGGACCATCTTGCATGAATCGAGCATCAGTTTTGGAGTGTCATAAGAGATTCAAGGAAGGCAGGGAGTCTGTGAGGGATGATGAGAAGTGTGGGAGGAATAAGGAAGTCAGAACACTGGAGTTGATTGGCCAAATAAAGAATTTCATCGTGTGTCTATAGAAACAACAAGTGCACAGTTTGATGTCAGTGTGGAAACTGTACACATAATTATTCGCGATGAACTGAAGATGCGGAAAATTTGTGCGAAGCTTGTTCTAAATGTGCTCGGAGAAGATCAGAAAGAAAGATGTTGCCATGACCAAGATGGGCATCAAGACAGTTCCTCACCCTCCCTATACTCCAGACCTTGCTCCCTGTGACTTTTATCGAGGAAAACTTTAGAGGCTGTTTGTATAAGACAAGATGAAAGAAGCTGTGACGAAGGGTCATTGACATGCTCACACAAGAGGATTTCCATGGGGCCTTCTAGGAGTTGTTGGAACGGTACAACAAGTGCATTGCAGTCGGAGGAGATTACTTCGAAGGGAACTAGAGTTTCATGTGTGTACTAACAATAAAAGTGCATATACGAAAAATTTCTGATGAAATAGACACCTATGTTCAGTCAATCAGTAGCAACCTAATATAAAAAAAAAAGTGCAGCCTAATTAAAAAAAAAAAAAAAATCTAAATGATGATGTACGTACTCGTTACGGAACGAAACTGCCATGTTCCAAAAATCATAAGTTTTTTTTTTTCTAAGAAAATCAAATTTTAAGAGGAAGCGAGGATGACGTGTTTCGCGTTGTCATCTTTAATAAATAAAAAGGAGACAACTCAATTCGAACTACCGAGATTAAAATCAGCCGCGTCGTTACTATTAAAATCAACATCCAACTACTCAAGTCACGTGATTTTTTTTTAATATGACGTAACGAGTACGTACATAAAAAGATTTTTGTGCATTAAAAAAAAAATTAGATTGGACAACAAGCAAATTCTTTAAAGTACTCATGCAACGGACTGTGCGCCATTTTTTAGATTTTCAAGTTAACTTCAATCTTTGCGGTATCTTGTTTATCAAATTGTTAGGTGAAAGCACAGAATAGTTACAAGACTTCCTCTGATCAGCATGTTAAGAATGAGTTCAAATAATAACATTATTATTTCAGCACGGTCCGTATTCTACACAAGTAATTTAAATTGTTAGGTGAAAGTATAGAATAGTTAGCCCCCCCCCCCCTGTCACATGCTGAGAATGGAATTTTAAATTATGACGTTATTATTTCAACACGGTTCGAATTCTTCATTAGTACTTCCTTAAAGTTTCCTAAATATTGGAATTAAGTGAAATAACCACCTTTGTTTAGTCAGTAACGCAAATAAAAATGGCCACTTTGCTCAGATCCGATATTTAGGGTAGAGAAGTCTTGGTAAAGGTGCAACACCTTTCCACCCTTAAAAAATTCTTTAAAATTAGCACTACTGTAGGTTTGCGGGTATGCTGGAAACGAATATCGCATTTAAATATTTTAGCAAAAATATGCGCGCTTGCGCGTACAACAATGGCTACCACTTATATCATAAAGAATTACATTGCTTAGTATCCGGAAAACTACTTATTTGCGAAAAATTTAAATGCGATATTCGTTTTAAGCACACCCGAAAACTCCTGGAAAACAGGTTTTTAAGGTAGGTTTGGTGTTAATCTACCAGGCTACAATTACCAAATAAACAACCCCTAAAAATTACCACCAATAAAAGTGGCCATAAAGTGGGTGCTCATTTTACGTTAAAAAATATAGAAAAGTGATCCCCCACTTTCTGAAACTATAATTTCTACATATCTCGGAAACCACGTCTTGGAATTTTTAACGTTATTTTCGTTTTCGGCACCCCCGAAAACCTTTAAAAGTGGTAATTTTAAAGGATTTTTTTTTAAAGGATGGAAAGATGCTGCACTTTTCACGATAAAGATTATATTTTTAAACGCAACTAGATCATAAACAAAGTGGTGAAGCGAAATAAATTGTTTTCAGCGAATTTCCCAACTTACTACCTTAGAATGAAAGAAACTTAATATTTAATAACAATAAGGTATTTTTTACGAGAGTATCCAGCGTAGTATAAACACCCACAACCTCCTCATGCTAAAAACGGGTTTCGGAATAAACACCTCCAACCTCAAAAGCCGTTCTTAATACAGGGAGGTTGGGGTGGGGTGTTTATTTCCGAAAGCCGTTCTTAAGGTGGAGAGGTTGTGGCTGTTTATACTACGTTGGGTACTCTCGTAAAATAAATCAATAAATAATAAATAAATAATAAATAATAATAATAATAAACAAAAAAGAAAAGGAGAAAAAAAAAACAGTGAAATAAATAAGTTTGTATGACTTACCGGTTACCGTTGTTGTACACATTAACAAAACCACGAAATTCACAATTAATAGCGTAGTACAAAATATGGGACCCATTTTTTTAAAGGTCCCTCGCTCTCTTTCACAGTTTTACGGACTTTTACTTCAAGTAATCTATCGAGCAGTTTTCTTCTTATTATTCTTATTATTATTATCTAGACGACATTATGTAAATCAGTTTCTTTTGTTTTCTCCACAATTTAATTCAATGAACGATGCGCAAGAAATCACTTCGTCAAAAGAAGAAGAAAGCACGTGCTCGCTTCTTGAGATGAATAATAATAATAATAATAATAATAATAATAATAATAATAATAATAATAATAATAAAAAACCCACAAAAAACTTATAACAGGTTTCGCTGACAGTCAAGCAAGAAAAACAACAAGCATATAATTTCAGTCCTGTTAAAATAGACGCTGGTGTCCTTCCTTCTATCTCGAGTTCGTTTGTTAACCAGGTATTGCATTGCACAGGTCACAAATTTACCTGTTAGGAAGGAGGAAATCACCGTTTACTTTTCTTTCTTCTTCGTTTTTTTTTTTTTGCCACGCCTGTCGTTAGAGGAGGAGGAGCCAGTTTTTTTTTTTTTTTTTTTTTTTACTGTAAAATAGATAAATAAAATTCAAGCAAGCAGGATCCCTTCCTCCCCACCGCCAAAAATGGGTAAATTTTTACGACGTGCCCCAGCGTTAAGAGCCTCCCCATGTTAAGAACGGCTTTCGGAATACCCCCCCAACCTTCCCATGTTAAAAACGGCTTTCGAGGCTGGGGGGGTATTCCGAAAGCCGTTCTTAACATGGGGAGGTTGTGGTGCTGGTGCTTATAATACGCTGGGGCACGTCGTAAAAATTGAGCAAAAAATGAATATAGGAACAAAAAAAATAACACGTTATTAAAAATGCAAAAAATTAAAACTAATTTTGGTATTTGTTAAGATAGAGTCGACGGATCGATGTTTTGAAATATGTTGTTTAAGCAAAAAACACTTAATTGATAATTTTCGACATGAAAATTAATAATTGTCGTGTCGAAAATAGTAATATATTTAAAAATTACAAAAATTCATCAAGTAGAAAATCATAGTTAAAATAATGTTTACGGAAAATTGATATAAATGGCATTTTCCCTAGATGTGAACACATCGAAGATTGCGGATACAGGGGCCATACTTATCTCCCTTTTCGTCACTGTAATGATCGATGTTTTGTTTTAGTTGATAGCGATAGACTTTTTTTTTTTTTTTTTACTAAAAACACAGTAGCAGTTGTTGAATGTTCGTAACTATTGAATATATTACTATTTTCGACATGCCAATGAAGTAAATACTGTTGTTTTGGCTTAAAATCACATATTTTAAAAAATCGATTCGTCGATTCGAGCATCCTATGTTTTATTAACATGACTCTTTTAAAATTGTTTTAATCTTTATTATTTATTTATTTATTTATTTTTGTTTAATTTTATCCTTTTCTCACGCGCTGTCAACGAAAAATAAAATAAATAAATAAATAAAACTGACCTTTTTTTTTTTTTTTTTTTTTTTCGTACACCCTACACCACACACCAGTGGTTTCCAACCTTTTTGGTTCGCACCTTTCAAGGAATTTCCCACAAACCTCACACCCCTAAAATGTTTGAACTCGCGGTTAAATACGTGGTGTAGTATACCACGGTGTACTGGTGTACTTAACGGCCGCTTAACAACAAGAAATCTAAAATAAAAACAAGAAATTAAAAAAGGAATACACGCACTCCCCTGCCCTACATAACTAATATATAGCCAATGCCCTATTTTTTTTAATCTAAATTTTTCTCGCACTCGGCTAGGGATTTTTTTTTTTTATCCTCAGCCTTAAAATGAACAGACCATTCCTGGAATGATCCGGCCCCTGTTGATTTTGCAGTGTGAGTTTAGTTCTTTGCAGTTCTAGGAGGTTCACCCTCCTAGGTTTTGCCTTCTTTCTGAGAACGGGTTAGTTTATTGCTAATCGCCTGTGGCGCCCTTACCGGGGAATGCCGACAGGGCTGCCCAGGCACTTTTTGCAGGTCAGAGTGCTCCTCCTCTGGGACGCTGACTTTTAACAATCCCACTTTTTGACCCTTGTGTCACAGTTCGTGCAATGGGAGAGAACTAAAATAAAAAAAAAATTCTCGCACTCCCTGGGGATGGGGCACTTTAGGTTGGGAACCTTTGCTCTATAACACTAGAATTCACACACACACACACACACACACACACACACACGCACGCATTATGTGTGCGTGTCTGTGTTTAAGCACCACCACTTTCTATCGATAGCTACGGTTTAGGCAAACGTTATCAAATAAGACAGAATATTTTGTCTTTGATAAAACATAAAAGTTTTTTTTTTTCGAATAGTTCATGTAATAACATGTAATGACCGGTTACCAGCTAAATCCCATAGAAAACTTATTATCGTTACCAACGAAAAAGCAATGGTAAACAGCTGTTGCAATAATGTAAAGTAATAGTAATAACATGTAATGACCGGTTACCAGCTAAATCCCATAGAAAACTTATAATTGTTACCAACGAAAAAGCAATGGTAAACAGGTGTTGCAATAATGTAAAGTAATAGTAATAACATGTAATGACCGGTTACCAGCTAAATCCCATGGAAAACTTATTATCGTTACCAACGAAAAATCAATGGTAAACAGGTGTTGCAATAACGTAAAGTAATAGTAATAACATGTAATGACCGGTTACCAGCTAAATCCCATAGAAAACTTATTATCGTTACCAACGAAAAAGCAATGGTAAACAGCTGTTGCAATAACGTAAAGTAATAGTAATAACATGTAATGACCGGTTACCAGCTAAATCCCATGGAAAACTTATTATCGTTACCAACGAAAAATCAATGGTAAACAGCTGTTGCAATAATGTAAAGTAATAGTAATAACATGTAATGACTGGTTACCAGCGAAATCCCATGGAAAACTTATTATCGTTACCAACGAAAAATCAATGGTAAACAGGTGTTGCAATAATGTAAAGTAATAGTAATAACATGTAATCACTGGTTACCAGCGAAATCCCATGGAAAACTTATTATCGTTACCAACGAAAAATCAATGGTAAACAGCTGTTGCAATAACGTAAAGTAATAGTAATAACATGTAATGACCGGTTACCAGCTAAATCCCATGGAAAACTTATTATCGTTACCAACGAAAAATCAATGGTAAACAGCTGTTGCAATAACGTAAAGTGATAGTAATAACATGTAATGACCGGTTACCAGCTAAATCCCATGGAAAACTTATTATCGTTACCAACGAAAAATCAATGGTAAACAGGTGTTGCAATAACGTAAAGTAATAGTAATAACATGTAATAACCGGTTACCAGCTAAATCCCATGGAAAACTTATTATCGTTACCAACGAAAAATCAATGGTAAACAGGTGTTGCAATAACGTAAAGTAATAGTAATAACATGTAATCACTGGTTACCAGCTAAATCCCATAGAAAACTTATCGTTACCAACGAAAAATCAATGGTAAACAGGTGTTGCAATAACGTAGTCATTTGCAATAGTTATCGACAGAGATGAAGAGTACTGGAAATCTAGAAAGACTTGTTGTCACCCAGACTTAAGGGAACACTGATAATGTCCTGTATGAGAACGCCTAGTGAATGATGATGATGATGATGATGATGATGATGATGATGATGATGATGATGATGATGATGGAAACTTATCCAAGCAAATAGACCGGACGTCATAATAATCAACAAGAAGGAAAGAAATTGCCCTATTATAGATTTTGCTGTTCCAGTTAATCACAGAAATATACAGAACTTGGTAGAGAACAGAAAGGATTATATAGACTGAGGAAAATCAATATGATGTCAATAATTGTAGGAGCACTAGGAACTGGGAAAAATTTGGGGAATGCAACAGAATCAAAACAAAAAAAAAAACGCAACCAAGAAAACTGAAACTGCAAAATTTTTAAGTTGTAAGTTGCCTCCCCCCCCCTCCCCAATAAAATTTGTAATGTCGAAATCGACTGGCATCACACCAAATAGTCAAGAAGGGTCAAGGAAGATGGAAAGGAGAGAAAGCGCTAACCAGACTTCCACTTGATGAGTGCGAAAAGGATTGAGACCTTGGGAAGGCTTATTGTCACTCGAATTCCAGTGAAGACACGGCCGTTGCGATAACGCAAATTCATTTGCAAACAGGTGAAAAGTACTGGAAATCTGGAGAAACTTATCATCTTAACTGCAGGGAACACCATCGATTGTTGGCAAAAAGAAATCTTTGAAGATTGCATGAAGACTGCGTGAAAACTCTTAGTGAGTAAAATAATAACTTTTAATTTACTATAAAAAGAGCAAATTTCAATAACAATTCAAATCGTTTAAAAAATTAAACATAACAAAACTTGCGTAGGAAATCATGAAAGTTCGCGTTCTAAGGTAATTCGACTCACAATTTTAATATTAAATAAAATATTGTTTTTTATTTTCTTAATCTATGATTCGACCTTCATTGTTTAGGTGTCTCGTTTTATAATAACGCAAACTTATCCAAGCAACAAGACCAGACGTCAAAATAATAAACAAGAAGGAAAAAAAATGGCCAAATTGTAGATTTTGTCGTCTTATCAAATCACAGGTTGAAAATCAAAGAGACAGAAACACGAAACAAATATATAGAATTTCCCATAGCACTGAAAGGAGTACAGAAACTGAATAAAATCGATATAATGCTAATAATTGTAGAAGCATTAAGAACAGTCACAAGAAACTTGAAAAAATGATTAGGAGAAATCGGAATCACAGGGAAGACGCAAAATTTTGGTAAGAAATCATCGTTTCAAAGGGAATTCGACTTGTTGCAATTGCTCACAATTTTAATATCAAAAACTGTTTCTTTTTTTCTTAATTTTTATTTAATTTATTTTTTTTTATTTTAAATCTATGATTCGACCATCATTGTGTAGGTGCCTCGTTTTGAGTTGTAACTACGTTTGTTTACGAGTGATAATAAATTAAATAAACCCTGTGACAGGATTACGGTTAAAGAAAGTGTGGACCTGACACTGCTACATTCAGTAAAACATGACAAGTAGACGTTGGGTGGTTAAGTAAAGAAGCAACAAATAATTTTTGTTTTTTTCTGGCATGTTTTACAATAAACAACAGAATGGGACACATACATCAAATATGTTGCTAAGATCGTTGAAAAAATGGTTGAACCACTCTACCGCTCCAGTAGGTATCTCACTATCGATGCAATCATTTATCTGTATAAGAACCAGGTACACCCTAAAATGGAGTACTGTTGCCACATCTGAGCAGGAGCTGCTTGGCGCGCTCTATCCAGCCTTGATAGAGTTCAAAACAGGCTTCGAAATCTAGTAGCTGATGCCATTTTCTCTTCCCTGCAACCTCTTTTCCACAGAAGAGATGCTGCGAGCCTGTCTCTGCTCTATCGTTATTTTCATGGCAAATGCTCGACTGGAGTTCACTCTATCCCCCCCCCCCCGCCAAACTTTCACAAAAAAACACTCAACTAGCTACAACCACTATATACGATTTTCCCCAGTCTCTATCTGTGTCTAAATCTAAACGCAGATTCCATGAACAAAGCTCCTTTTCTAGAACTGCTTGTCTGTGGAACACTGTTGCACTGGTTTGCTTCCCGGTTGAATACAACATGGTAGCCTTCAACTCCAACGTAAACAAGTTCTTGTTGAGCCGTCCCCATAAATAATCACCAATTTATGATTATTAACGACTACTAAACTACCACGTTACATTCATTAACCTTTATCCTTGAGTAACCGTCTAGCCTTGATAAGTGGTGGTATAAATGTCTACTTCACAAGATCTCCGACCATACCATAGCTGGAAATGTCTTCTTTAAATCATTTCTCGCTATCAACCACTACTCTTATGAACCTATCAGAGAGAAATGAAGCTTCAACCACTATCAACTATTCCCCCAGTCTGTATGTGCCTAAATCTAAACGCAAATTTCATAAACAAAACTTATTTCCTGGAACTGCTCGCCTGTGGAAATCTGTAATGCTGGCCTGCTTCTCAGCTGACTACAATATTGTCGTCGTCAAGTCCAATGTAAACAAGTTCCTCTTAAATAATCAAGTTCTATCAAATTTCCACCACTAATAATACGTTGTTGTCTCGGTTACCACCGTACACTCATTAACTCTTATCCTCGAGTGACATTCAGCTTTAATAAGTGGTGACTTTATGTAAAAAAAAAAATGTTACCAAAGGCAAGATAAGTTACTCTTCTACATACTCGTATAAGTTTTTTGGTGTTCTAACTTATTCTAAAGCATTTATAAAATTTGAAACGCAAGTAGTGCTGAGCGCTAAAATTAAAGCGAAAACAAAGATGGCGACATGAGGTTGCCACATTTGGAGTCTCGATAATCATTCAGAACATGAAAACAAAACACAGTAATGATAGAAATCCACACGATAAACATCACGGAGACATTTATTTGGTTGATTTAATTAAAATATTTAACCGCATTTTATGATTGGGTAACGCTGGGCAACATGCTAGTATATATATATATATATATATATATATATATATATATATATATATATATATATATATATATATGTGTGTGTGTGTGTGTGTGTGTGTGTGTGTGTATATATGTGTGTGTGTGTGGATATAGATATACTAGCAGGCAGCCCAACGTTGCCCGGTCGTAAAATACGCCTCAATATGATCGTCTATTTCATAAAGATTTCGTATTTATTAATAAATAACTAATTATCTATTCTACTCAATATATAATATATAATAAGGGCCGCCCGGAATGTTTCGGTCCTAAAGTACGCTTAAATATAGTATTTTAATTTATGCAAATTTCATATTTATTATTATAAAGCGAATACTCTATTGATTATTATAACGTACCCAATATATAGCGTAATGATTTCAAAAGTTAAAACAAATATATGATTTAAGTGCCATCAGAATCGAAACCAAAACATTTTCACTCCAAACTCAGTCATTACCGTTTGAACTATCGTCAGATGTATTAAAGAAAACGTTAAAATTTAGCCGATTTTAATGTATAAATGTATATCTATGCATGCTTACAAGTGTGTTTTAAGTCGACTTACGCTTGCCAAGTTTCAATTGTTTTCAATTTTGTCGACTTAACAGCTATTTTTTCGTCTAGAAACTAAGTTGAATTTGTTCCGAATCCCCTATATACCAAGTTCTAAGTTTACGGAACAAAAAAATCGACGCAGTATATATATATATATATATATATATATATATATATATATATATATATATATATATATATATATATATATAGTACCAAGTTGCCCTTCGTTGCCCGGTCGTAAAATACGCTTAAATATGATATTTTTATTAATGCAGATTTCGTGTTTATTATTATATTATATTGAACCCAATATATAGTAATGCTTTAAAAAGTTTAAAAAAAATGACTCGTGCGCCACCACCAAGAATCGAAACCAAAACATTTAGTTAACAATTTACTTTTTCCTTTGACGTTAATACCTGAACTATGAAGACATGTTTGCTGCAAGACTATAAATTAAAACATGAACCAGTAGCTATTACGTTACGCATACATATTCGTAATGCCGTCGTTCGACCTTCACCTGGCAAATTCCATTTTTTTAATTTTCACACTTTTGTACCGATTTTCACCGATTAAAACCCAAATATAAGTTTCGCATAGGTTCGAATACCCTATGTATAAAGTTTTACGTCTGTAGACGAAAGACTGGCCGAGGAGTTTGGTAGGCATTTTTGGTAACAAATATATGTACGCATACATAAATATATATATATATGGAAAGAGCTTTGTGTTTACTATAATCTTTTTACGCAAATATTACGCAAATATAAATCATGTAGAATATCTGCATGAATATAATTATACGTAAAAGTTAACTAAAGATGATCATCCCATAAGAAAACCGGAAAAAAACTTATAAGGAATTAATAAAAATGAATGTTTAAAAGAATATGCAAATTAGCTAGATCTTTTGCAGATGAATGCACTCCTACGAACCATATATAACAAAGTTGTATTTTCTTTAAAATAGATGGAAAGAAAAGTTTTTTAATATGAATATCAACACACACACACACACACACACACACACACATAATTTATATGAGTATAGATTAGTGCTGAGACGATCCCAATATTTTTCCGATTCTGATACAATTACCGATTCCGATTTTATTAACATCACTAAACATTTAGCTGTAGAGTTTTTTTTTTAATTTTTAGATTACCGTAAAAAAGCCATGTAATATGTTCATTCGATTCATGTAATATGTTATTTGGATTAATCGGACTACTATGAGAACAGTAGTCCGATGGATTCAAATAATACGAATAATCAATCCTCATCTAAAAAAGTCAGAAATGTAACATGTTCATATCTTTCTACATTTGTAAAAATATACTCGCGAGGGATACGTGCGATCCATATCTTTTAGCGTCATTTGAATATTTATCATTTTATGATCAGTTCCAGCCATTGCAAATTAGGTTTTAACCAAACAAGCAAAAGCAAATTAAAAAGATCGTTAAAGGAATTGTGTTTGAAGGCTATATCAATGCGGTTCGCGGGAAACACCGTGGACACGAATTAGCATATAAAATATAATGACAATAATAGAAAGAATTTTCAATAATTTCAATTATATTACGTGTTTATTTACCAACATAATGTGTCGTACAAGATGGTAGGTGTTGATGTCCCTAATTTTCGAGTGTTGTATCTCTTCTTCGGGAGAAAAAGAATCGCTTTATTTGGCAACTGAAAATAAGCAAAGATTTACTGATTCTGATACCCAAAACGATTTCGATTTTTACGATTTCCGATTTCGATTAATTATCATAACACTAATATCTATCTATCTATCTATCTATCTATCTCTCTCTCTCTCTCTCTCTCTCTCTCTCTCTCTCTCTATATATATATATATATATATATATATATATATATATATATATATATATATATAATCTTATTAAATAAAATATCTCTTTCGCGTTTTAGGTTCGAACCTCTCTACATGGCTAATTTTTTCTCTTTGCAGTCGCACGGGCACTCGCTGCTAATTTTTTTTTATTGAAACAAAAATTGTTTTTATTAATCTATTTTTTAAAATTTTATTTTCATCTGAGGGTGGTGGGGGTGGATCGAGCACACGGGCAACAACAAGTGCTCAATATCCGGAGAATAGCTTCTTGTCTTTTTACATGTTTTTAGGCGTTCTTTATTTTTGAAATTGTTGCGTGGGCATCGTCGTTGCCCATGATGAAAGTATATATATATATATATATATATATATATATATATATATATATATATATATATATATATATATATATACGTTTTATTTTTTATTACCGTATCTTTCTGTTAACTTACATTATTGTTTCAGCTACCCAGCCGTTTTTTTTTTTTTTGGCCGCCTGTAACTTCCTCAGACTTTTACAGAAATGTTCGGTAGGGTAGAAAGATACGGTAATAAAAAATAAAACGCATATTTGCTCTACAACAGTATTGAGCACTTTCTTCAGTTTTTATTAATTACCATTTCCACTATATATATATATATATATATATATATATATATATATATATATATATATATATATATATATATATATATATATTGAAATTAATTACGTATAAAAAAGCATCAGAAATCCTCACATTCCATGACCGATGTTTCTGACAAAGAGGGGAAAATTGCTGTTTCATGGATCAGAATCTGTTCCATCTAACAGTTAGTGTTGGCAAGTTTTTGACCTTGAAATAGTATGTTGTTTGCTCCTTACATTAAGTGGCTTTTTTCATTAAAATAAATTCATATAACTCATATAAGGAATTTTGAAGTGATGTAAAATATGTTTCAATAAGTTCGTCTAGAAAGCTGGTAGACTTTTGTGGAATGAGGAAAAGACACAAGCGTTTGTAAAATGCGTCTTTGTTTAAAAGTTCTATTTTATGTGTGTGGGTTTACTGTTTTGGGTGAGGCTGAAATTTTGGAAAATACTTAACCAATTTTCAGCTTGACACACGGCGTGTTTCTGAGAATACACCCCGGATTTGGTTAGGCGTAAGTATTGTTATTGTTGTTATTGTCATTTTCACAACTGATTTTTGTTGTTGAATTCGCTCTTTTGTTAGATTTTTGCCATTTCCGCATAGGCTCGCTAACTTTATAGTTTCGAACGAGCAGTAATCATTTTCATTAGTATGGGATATTTGGCAGGTAACCACAACAAGAGAGGCATTCAATGGGTTGCACATACGCAAATTAATTCCATTTGAAGAACGCGAGGCTTTCTACTATTGTCTATCGAAATGCATAATCTGATCATAAATATGTCGCAGGATATCGGTCAAAATATCCAGAAGAGATAATGGGAATGATTAAACATTCCATGATCAAATAATGTTTATATAAATCGACACAAAAGAAAACGAGAAAAGTTGGTCACAGAGCGACGACAAGCTGACACATTTTTCTTCACTGCCAAAAAATCCGCACTACACCCCCGCCACGCGTTTTCACTGATGTCAACACCTGTCATGTTAAATTAAATCGAAAAGTGTTGTCATTGGGAATAGACAAAATATTTTTATAAACCAGCTGTGTTGTGTTTTATTTGCTGCCAGGTGTATATATCGTAAACCAGTGCTAAAAGTTGATTTTAGAAATTATATAGACTAGAAAGCACTTTTGAATGACCGACCGAAGCGAATATATAACATTGGTTGTGTATTTAAAAAAAAAAATGGGGGGGGGGTCGACTGTGCGGAGCTCTGGGAGAAAAATATCCGCACAGAAGATAGAAGAAATGAGAACAAAAGAAGGGGAAAAGAGTACTTTAACAAACAGAGAAAGAAAGAGAATAGCTTATACTTACGTCCGCCTATCTCGCATACCTTTTTTACTTATCTATCACAAATGTTACGAACATATGTAAGAAAATATAACCCTAACCTAACTTGATTCGATTCAGTAAGTGCTCAAAAAACACTAACATGATCCAACAAATGACGTTAAAAACAAAACCTAACGCAATCCAACCTAACTTGCTTAAAAAAACTGATTTAATGGAATAACCTAACATCCCTTCATAGATGAAATGAACCATGTATATATTGACCCTCTCACGTGACTGAGAGAGAAGGAAAAAAGACAGGAAGAGAGTAAGACAAGATGTCGAGCAACTCTTATGTCGCATATATTCCCTTGTAAATAAACTCCTTTGTCTTTCACCCATAACCCCGTGTTTCTTGCTGTATTCTTATTTAATGTAAGGATATAACAAAAACAAAATTAAAAAAAACAAAACAAATTAGTTTCTTATTACTAAATGTATTTACGGTAATCATTTCTAATATTACCGATATAAATTATTTTAAAAGGAAATACGCCTATGAAATTAGTCGAAAACTATTTTGTTTTATTTGTAACGTATTTACGTTAAAATAATATTTAACTAGCAAGACCTGTTGAAATTCCATGGCGGCATCTTTCATATGAAATCTATTGCTGCTAGACATTCTGTGGATGTTCAGTGTGAATGGAGACCCCGCAATATTATTGTAGTCTTTTGTTAAAACTGTAAAATTATTTATCTAAGTAATCTGGTTGATGTAGTGTCAGAATATATCTGGTTATTACGGTTTATTTCTAATATCCCTATCGGGTTTTTGACATATTTCCATTGTATAGACGTCCGGCGCGACCGGAAACCTCACGATATCATAATACAATCTTTAGACAGAACAGATATTACCCTTGGATCCTAGCCAGAAAAAGGTATATTTTAGTTACACGTACGACCCAAAAGCGACATGATTTGTTTTAATTAATTTTTTTTGTCATTGCATCTCCGGATATCGGAAGATCCTATTTATTAAAAAGGAAGATAAGTGACAACAAGGACTATGACAACAGCATATTCTTTTCATTGTTTCGATTCTCAGGTATTCATTGATATCTGATATGTTTTTATGTAGAGTGATGTGGTTCTCGGTTGATTAATTATATCTAACTGTGTGGGATATATATACTCGAGAGTCAAAATATGAAAAGAATATGCTGTTGTCATAGCCCTAGTGATAGCACACTACGAACATTAATGTATCCTATATACTAATTTAATGTTCTTAGTAGGTTATAACCTTCTATCCCTCTTTTTAATAAATAGGATATCCCGATCGAATAATTTGCAAACCGTGACACACGTACGTACGTACATTAATATATGTTTAAAACAAGTTTTAAGCCAATCTACTTCAGAGTAAATAGGGATTGAAAATAAAATAATCCGCGGTAGCCATTTTAAAATTTCAATGAAACTAAGTACATAAGCGGTTGGTGGGGTGGGGGTAGGTGAGAGCCGAATACTTAACTTCTGCATTACAACTTTTAACGCAAATAGCTCACAAATGAGTAGTTGAAACAAAATAAATTATTTTCGACGAATGTTTCGACTGCATTTCATTTAAAATAATTTTTGTCGGTAATAATAATGACTAGCAGGACCTGTGGAATCCAATTCTCTTTCATATGTAATATATTGATGTTGGCATTCTGTAGATGATGAGTGTAAATGGAGACGTTCTAATATTATTGATGCTCTTTTGTTAAAACTGCAAAAGTATTTATCTAAGCTAGCAGGCACACCCGGTGTAGCCCGGTCGTAAAACATACTTAAATATGATATTTTAATTCATGCAGAGTTCGTATATATTATTATTATGGAGTCAATTTTCTATCGATTCTTATATATTATAAAGTTGTCATTTCCCCCTCGCCCCAATCCATATGACTTGGGTGCATCAGCTTGAATCGAAACCGAAACCAAAACTTACGAAGAATATATATATATATATATATATATATATATATATATATATATATCTTAAAAGAGTTTGTCAGTGGAAAAAAATTCATAAATGACAGTAAACAAGGTTCCTTTTAACCTGAGATGTCTTTCTTCATCTTCATCAGAGGTGACCGATGGCTTTTTGATTTAAAAAAAAAGAAAGGAAGAAGGCAAAGTTAAAAATAAGATGAAAATGAAGGCATATTTAAAATTACCATAAAAATATGTACAAAAGGGATGGAAAGGAGAGGAAAAGGGGGGTTATATATATATATATATATATATATATATATATATATATATATATATATATATATATATATATATATATATAGTGTTATAATGGAATAATTCCAAAGGAAATGCGGGTATGAGAGCTCAATGTGGTAAACAGAGCAATAACATAAAAATATAACACGGAAATTACATAATTGTCGATGCATGTATTTAAATGTAATTTCCGTGTTATATATATATATATATATATATATATATATATATATATATATATATATATATATATATATAAAAGAATAATGGGGGAAGGGGGTGATGTGCTTTTCACGCTGTTGCCGAGACATAAATAATGGAAATTCAATTAACTTTCTTGAAGTTATACATTTGGATTTTACCGTCACTGGATTATTTATATTTTACCAGACTATCCATTCATGTGAAATCACCTTTTTCTTCACCATATTCCCTCTGCTTCACTTTTTTAGCTTTTAAGTAAGATCTTTGACTTACTTGTTGTTTCATCAAATACTTTTGCATGCAAAATCCGATCCCGCATTTTGCTAATTCCTACCCTCTCATGAGAAGGAAAGTATTTCTTCGAAACTCCGCGGATTAAGGACTATACACTTATCTAGTGTTTCCTTTTAAGATTAAATATGTTTTAACTCTTTTTCAAAGTGTTTTTTAACATGTTTTATTAACTGTTTGCTCATATTATAAGCTCTATTTCCTATTTGGTGTTATCGAGCTTTTACATCTGACTGAGATAACTTTATAAATATTATTTCTTTAATATTTATAATGTACTTTAATTTTATCATCTTGGATCATTTTGGTAAATTTAATTGTAATTTTCATTTTATATATATATATATATATATATATATATATATATATATATATATATATATATATATATATATATATATATCACAGACCACTCGGCATTGCCGGTCGTAAAATATGCTTAAATATGATATTTTTATTAATGTATATTTCGTATTTATTATTATATTATATTATATTGGACCCAATATATAGTAATGATTTAAAAAGTTAAAAAAAAAAAAAAATGACACTGAGAATCGAAACTAAAACGTTTATCTTACGATTTACTTTTTATGTTGACGTTAATGCCTGAACTATGAAGACGTGTTTGCTGCAAGACTAAAAATTAAAACATAAACCAATAGCTATTACCTTACGTATGCATATTTGTAATGCCGTTGTTCGACCTTCACCCGGCAAATTCCATTTTTTTTATTTTCACACTTTTGCACAGATTTTTCCCGGTTAAAACCCAAATATAAAGTTTTGCATGGGTTAGAATACCCTATACATAAAGATTCATGACTGTAGACCAAAAACTGTCAGAGGAGTTTGGTAGGCAATTTTTTAAAACAAATATATATACGCATACATAAATATATATAGAACGAGGTTTGTGTTTACTATAACCTTTTTACACAAATATTGCGCAAGCATAAACCATGTAGAATATCTGCATGAATATAAGGACATGTAATAGTTAACTAAAGATGATCATCTCATAAGAAAACCGAGGAAACTAATAGGGAATTAATTAAAATTAATTTTTAAAAGAATATCCAAATTAGATCTTTTGCAAATGAATGCAATTCCACGACCCATATACAAGAAAGTGTTTTTTTTTTCTTTTTAAATAAACAGAAAAAAGGTTTGCCTTTTTTTCTTCTTGGCCTTCGGGCGAAGATCTTTTTTTCTGTTATCAAAGTGTAGTATCTGTTCCGGCAGATACTGCAAGCAAAGACCATATGTGGGGGAAACGCCACATATAAGACCTTGGTCAATGTAGGGGCAACCCTTCATACCAATTGTCACTATCCAGCTCCCCTACTCCCCGGGGAGTTGGTCCCCATTTCCCCTTCACTCCTCACTTTAAAAATCGGCCTTGTGCCTAATTTGTTCAGTGGGGGAGCAAATAAATACCTCAAAGTGTAGTATCTGTTCCGGCAGATACTGCAAGCACAGACCATTTGTGAGGGCGACTCCACATATCAGACCTTGGTCAATGTAGGGACAACCCTTCATACCAATTGTCACTATCCAGCTCCCATTTCCCACCCATCAGGAACTGGCTCCCTTTTCCCTCCACCCTCCCTCTCTCCACATTAAAAAACGGCCTTGTGACTAATTTTCTCAGTGGGGAAGCAAATAAATACAATCTGTTCCGGCACATACTGCAATCAAAGACCATATGGGGGGGGGCAACTCCACATATCAGACCATTGCTCTTGAGCAATCAGTTTTGGTCAATGTAGAGAAAACCCTTTCATAGCAATTTTCACTATCCAGTTTCCTCTCGGGGGAAGTGTCCCCCCCCCCATTCACCCCCCACATTAAAAAACGGCCTTGTGCCTAATTTGCTTAGTGGGGGAGCAAATAAATAGCTAAATAAAAAAAAAGGGTTTTTGATATGAATATCAACACACACACACACACAAACACACAAACACACACACTCACACAAACACACACACGCACAAACACACACACACAAACACACACACAAACACACACACACACAAATAAACACACAAACACACACACACAAACACACACACACAAACACACACACACAAACACACACACACACACACACACACACACACACACACACACACACACACACACACACACACACAACCCCCAAAAACAGGAGTACAGATTTGTGTTGTTTTCATTAATGTGTGTGCAGATGTGCGGGTGATTATAGAACTTGTACGCAAGTCTTGAAGTGTTCTTCCTTTGTTTCTCTCCCTACCCCCTGCCAATTTCGACGGGTTTGTGGTGCTGATTAAACGTTCTTGGACCCTTTTTCAATGTCTACCGGCTTAGATCTCTGGTTTTCACTATTTATTTTCCTAGATTTTATCGGGTTTCAGCTTGTTATATTACGGGTTCGAATCATACAAGCTCAGTTGCATTAACCAAAAAATTCTGATTTATCGATGACACGTAAACATTTTCTTTCCTTTTTTTTAATTTAAAAGGAGAGCGTATCCCAACGAACCAGAGAAAGAAAGGGGATAACTATTCAAGTCAGTCGCTATTTTGCTTTCGTTTGAATCGAATATCTTTAAGATATTTAATAGCAACGCTAAATCTGTATCAAAACCCATTTCACAATAACTAATTTGGCTGAATAATTTTGGGATATTGGGGTGTTAGATATTTACCGGGCAACCCCAAAGGGAGGGGTGGGACTGGTGGACGATTCTTATGATTGTTCAAACCAAAAAGTTTTGTCAGCTAAAATATGTTTTAGAGTTATCAAAATATTTAGAATAAATATTTATCTACATTAATTTAGGTATGTAACTTAAAAATGTTATCATAACAATTTAATTGACAACTTAGAACTTATGACATGCACAAATATTAGTATATATCTCATGACTTATATTAATGAGTTCATTTAGACGGGAAGAGGGTCTTTTTGAGATACGTGGAAATTAGTTGGTGCTTAGAGTTTGAAGGAGTTAGAGTTGAGGAGCCGACGGGCCGGTATGGCTCAAAGCACTCAGGGAAGCAAAGAATCCAACGTGTATCAAATGTAGGAATCCACGTTGCAACTTTCCAAAAGGGGAAAAGCACTCCGGAATAAAAAGTTGCCGAAAATAAAATCGGAGGCTCTGTCGTTCCTGGGGAGAATTTCCATTGCAGTTTTTCCGTCAAAATATGACAGATATGTTTCCCGATTGGCCAGATGTTGAGGCCCCAAATAAATGCTATTCTTTTGTGTTATTAAGGCTTTTACGTACACTCATGAGCAAAAAAAAAAAAAAAAAAAAAAAAAATGGGCCAAGCGTGAAAGAAGGAAGAAATCGATTTTTGAATATTTTTCTGTGAATTTTTGTTAATTTTAATTGAACATTTCTATTTTGCAGATCATTATTATTACAGCATATAATAATAAGTGGAAAAGTTAATCCTCAAAATAGTAAAACCGCATCTTGGAGAGGATATAAAAAAACGAATTGTTGGATTAAGGCAGTCGAAAATAATTTACAAGCAGATTTTTTTATATTTTAAGGAAAGAAAATGTGAAAATATCTCTTTCTACAGTGAAGCGAATTGGTCAAAGGTTCGAAGTCGAACGCTTGGTAAAAGGGAAATCTGAATCTGTTCGCCCGAGAGCATTCATTTTCAAAGACGACCACAGGCTTAAATTAACTGTTTTGAAGGATTGAAAGAAAACTTATGTTTACCATAGCAAAGGATTCAAAACAGGGGCTGGAAATTCTCTTTCCAGATATACAATATCTAGACGAATGAAAGAAATGGTATTTTCTTCTAAAAAGTGTGCAAAGAAGTCATTTTTATCTAAGAAGAACATCACCGATAGAAAAAGATTTTTCTTGTGTTATGGCAAGAAAGATACAGCCTGGTTCAGGAATGTTTTCTGGTTAGATGAATCAAAATTTTGTCTTGTTAGTGATGCTCCCGATGCTCCCGAACGGTGCAATCGAAAAACGACAGTTAAATACGGGATAATGGTATGGGGAACTTTTACTGCAGCAGGAGTTGGGGAACTTATATGATGTGAGAAGTTAATCAATGCAAAGGAAAACATTCGAATGTTAAAAACAGGACTGTTACCAAGTATCCAGAAGCTGGGAATATCCCACAATATTATTTTTCAACATGATAATGCCCCTGCACACACTGCTAAAGTCACAAGAAAATTGTTTTCTGATAATTCAATTAATGTGATATTTTGGCCAGGTCAAAGCCCCGATTTAAACGCAATCGAGAATATTCGGTCCATAATATCTCGTGCGTTGGCTGGAAGAACTTTTTCAAACAATGACAAACTGTGGGAAGCTGTGCAAAGCGAATGGAATAGCATATCCTCTTCAGTGTTCCCCATTGGTTGAGAGCATGTCTAAAAGGATTGATCTTTTAAAGAAATCAAAAGGGAATGCAATTCCATCCTAAGCTTTTATTAAAGTAAATGTCTTGTTCTGTGTTATTAGTCTCGTTTAAGTTTCCTTGTTCAATTGTTCTTTGTTCAATATAGCTTTTAGTGCAATAAAATGTATAAAATTTGTTTGGCCCATTTTTTTTTTTTTTTTTTTTTTTTGCTCACAAGCGTATATTATTGTTCCGTCATAAACTGCATTAAAATGTACATACACACAATGAGTTCAATATTAGACGACCACAACGTTAGACGGCCATAGATACACCTCTATACACTAGTGATAGGACTATTCCAATAATTTTCTTGATTCCAATACAATTACCGATTCCGATTCTTCATAAATCTCTAAATGTTTAATTATAAAGTTGCTATGTTTCTTGATTATCGTAAAAACACGTGTTAAATGTGCAGATATTTTCGCAAACGTAAAAATACACTTATAGTGAGGGAGGATATTCTATAGATTTTAGCGTTACCGGTAGTTTAAAATCAATAAATTATTTTACTATTACTATCAGCAGTGGAAGGTTTTGTTTTAAGCACAATCAAAAAAAAAAAGAAATGGTTACAAAGAATCGTTTTGTCATCGTAAAATACGTAAATATTTTCTGATTCCGATACCGATTCCGATATCCCCAAAAGTTCTGATTTTTCCGATTCCCGATTCCTATTTCGATAAATCGTCTCAACACTAATATACACTCACACACACGCGCATACACTGAATCTCATAAAGATATACACAATTTACACTCTCCACGTTATACAGGCACACAGAACACACTAGGGGTTCTATTTGTAAATGTGAGCGTAAAACCAAGCGATGCTTATGATATTTTTGAACAATGCCTATTCTACAATTGAACCGCTGATTTCCTTTCCCAGAAATGTTGCAATTGTGGGTGTGATGGGACAACTTCTTTGTCGTTTGTATCGTTTTCGTTTTGTCCGATTTGGGATTTTTTTTGAGGAAACATAAACCCTGACATCATAACAGTTATGCACGCATGAGCTTTTATCTAACCGGATTTCGTTTATAATTTTTACACTGTTTTCCGGGTTAGATTTTATTGATTTTAATCAGGTTTTCTGTTCTTTTTTTATCGATGATGTATATATGCGTGTGTGTGGGTTTTTTTTTCTTATTTAAACAACCGTATTTCCTGCTTAACGCAGTTTCTATTATTATAAAAATCAATTTAACCTGAGATTAAATCCAGTACCCCACCCCTACACCACCCTCGGACGGCAGAGAGTGTAGAAATTCTGAAAGGGGCCTAAAAAATACCCGAGAATGGACACGCCGACATTTCTCCGGTAGCTTTTAACCGTCGGTCACGATTTCTCCCTTCAACATCAAAGCGACCAGAGTCTCGGTCATTGTTGATATGTCTTTTTCCCTGTTAACCGAGGTATCTTTTTAGTCCTGTGCAATTGTAGGAGGTCGACTTTCCCAGAATTTGCCTTCTCCCTTTGAAAATAAGTAAGTTAATTTATTGTCAATATCCAGAGGCGCCCCTACCGGGGAACGCCGACTGCATTTTTTTTTTCTTGCAGGGTTTTTTTTTTTTTTTTTTTTTTTTTTGCTAGGGCGTTGGGTTTTCAAATCCCACGTTCTCTTACCTTGTGTCACATCATCCCGCCTGAGAGGGTGATAAATAGCTTACCCCGTTAAGGTTGCCGCAGGTGATCGACAGTAAAGCAATCACATCCCTAAGGCGGAGATAATACCTGCGAAGATAGCCTCCTAGATTCGAGTTGGACCATGCCTCATTCCGACTAAAGAAAAGTCTAATGAAATGAACAGTTTCTAGGTTCGAAATTTTCGAAGAATTCTCACATTTAGGTGTGAAAAAAAGTCGAATTATTATATTAATGTCTTCATATTATTTGGATTCTTCGGATTACTGTTCTCATATTGAGTGTTATTTTTACAATATTTCTATCGACGTAACTTCCGACCTTCTTAAGGTATATTTTGTTGAACTCGGGAACCTTTCTGTTGAACAAATTCTGGAATCTTTCCGTCGAACGCGGCAATCTGCACGGAATTTCAAACGAAACCTTTTATTTAATCCACGAGGACAGCAGCTCTCGTTGCGCCAACCATGACTGTGTAGAAGTCCTACGTAATTCGCAATTGTGTTTTGAGTGCCGTCCCCGTTGAGGATTGCACCTTCAACTTCCACTAAATTTCTAAAACTCCGTGGATTAAATAAAGTGTTCCGTTCGAAATTTCGTGCAGATTCCCAAGTTCGCCGGAAAGATTCCCGAGTTCGACAAGATACACCTGAAGAAGGTCGGAGGTTACGTCGACCGAAACGTTGTGAAAATAACATTCAAGAAGAGAATAGTAGTCGGAAAAATTCAAAGGATACAAACAATCAATCCCCATCTAAAAAACGTCTCTTGTGAATTTTAAAATATTTTTAAAATTCATTGAATAAAATCGATTAATATTATTCTCACTCCTAGCAAGGCACATCGCAGCTTAGCCGAAAGGCTACTATGATTTATAAGATGCTTGTTTACATTACATTGGAATTTCTGCATGCTGGTACGCTCAAGGAAACAGGGAAACATAGAAGTAATTCCAAAGTCAAGCAGTTGGAGGGTTTAGAGTAGAAAACTTTCCGGGGCCATCTACAGTGAGGAAGTGGGGTTTTACTTCGCTTAATTCGTCCGTTAGTCCTCACATTCCATGTTCCTGACAAAGAGGGAAGAATTGCTGTTTTCTGGGTCAGATTCTATTCCATCTAATCATTTTATCGTTGGCAAGGTTTTGACTTTGAATTAGTATTTTTGGCTCCTTAAATCAAGTGGCTTCATACCTTGTCTGGGGCGATTTCCATAAAGTTTCGAGTATTTGTGTCGGGAGCAAAAGTAAAGTAAGCTTGTCAGAGCACATTCCACTGAAACACTATTAACACAAGAGATGCAACATGGTGGCGGTGGAATAGGAACTATTAGACATTAGATAGATTTTTAGGACCCTGTCAGAAAGAGAGAGAGAGAGAGAGAGAGAGAGAGAGAGAGAGAGAGAGAGTGTGTGTGTGTGTGTGTGTGTGTGTGTGTGTGTGTGTGTGTGTGTGTGAGAGAGAGAGAGAGTGTGTGTGTGTGTGTGTGTGTGTGTGTGTGTGTGTGTGTGTGAGAGAGAGAGAGAGAGAGAGAGAGAGTGTATGTGTGTGCGTGTGTGTGTGTGTGTGTGTGTGTGTGAAAGAGAGAGAGGGAGAGAGAGAGAGAGAGAGAGAGAGGGGGGGATAGTGGTTGACGCACCAGCCCAGATATGGCAACAATACTTCATGTATAAGTGACTGATGTTTTTATAAAGATATAGGATAATGGCGGTTTAAAAAGTTTTCTAGCCGAGTATAGGGAGATCACTTTATTTACAGCAAATTTTTTGACGTATGCTTTATGTATTTAGTTCTAATTCATATTACCTGTGAATGTCAGGCTGAGGATTTTTAATGAAAACTTAATCTAAATGTTAAATTTACGTGTGAACTCGCATAGATTGACTATATCTTGTCTGATGACAGCAAAAAAAAAAAAAAATTTCCTGTCCTTTTCTCTTACTTTCCCTCTCTAACCTGCTCTAACCAAGTCTGTCGACCTGTTCCACAAATCACGAAACGTCAACATGAATTATCTCCAGAAAACACGAACAAATCTAGAACCCCATCCCCCAACGTAAACCCCTACTTCCATATCTCCTTCTCTAACATCAGGGGTCTACCTTCCAGAGGTTGAATCCCAATTGCACGGGACGAAACTGGACATATTGTTCCTAAGCGAAACTGGCATAGGGCCGACCACTTCCCTAGATGAGTTCATAATTAAAGGATACTCTAACTTAACATCTAGATCGCCAAAGAAGACCCTAATTTACCTTATATGTGCTTCCGGGTGGCACTTGCTTACACTACTGCATTTATATTTGCCCTTTAACGCCCCCACAACAGTGAAGTTACTATCTTTAAGAGCATATATGAGAAAATTGACCACATCCTGTCTGCTCATCCTTCGGCTAACATGCACATCTGTGGTGACTTCAATGTCCACAACGTGGAATGGCTGACCCATCCAAACAAGACATGATGAGGGGAGGTTCTGTCATGACTTCTCGATTGCCCATGATCTCACTCAGATTGTTCACGAACCCACCCGTGTACCCGATACTACCGGTCAGTATGCAAGCCTTCTAGACCTTCTTCTGACAACTTCCCCTGAACTATATTCATATTCCGTTCTATCTCCCCTGGGATCTTCCGATCACTCGGTTGTATCAGTAAAGATAAAAATGAAATGCAACAAATCTTCAGACGTACCTCTCCACCGTACAGTATATCGATACTCTATGGCTGACTGGGATAGCTTTCGTACATTCATATCTGATCTACCTCTGCATTCCATCTTTAAAAAGGATGTGTCCTCTATATTATCAGACCTGATCGAATGGTTAATTGTAGGAATAGACCGATTCATACCATCCAAAAAATTCCAGCAAAAACCTAACAGTCAACCATGGTTCTCCCCAGCTGCTGCCATCGCGCACAGAAATCACTTTTTCCATAGCTACTAACATAATAGATGTACTGAGACTAAAGCTACTGTCAGGACTGCCAGCAACCACTGTAAAAAAGTACTAAAAAAATGCAAGAGAGCTATATGCCTAGTCCGTTAAATCCAAAGCAGCTGATCAGCGGCTTGGTTCCCACCAGTTTTGGCAAATAGCAAACAGGATCCTGAACAGAAGCGTGCATTCTATCCCAACCATCATCAATGGACTTGTATTTCCTTCTATAACAGACAACACGCTATGCAACATAAAAATATCTGTGCATGATGTCGCCAAGCTAATAAAGAACCTTGATTCCAGTAAAGCAACTGGCTCTGACGGCATTCCAATTATAGTGTTGAAAAAAGCTTCAACCTGAACTTGCCCCCATACTTACAAAACTATTTACGTGTTGCCTTAAGGAGAAGTGCTTGCCAACACCCTGGAAAACCTTATCAGAATTTAAGAATTCAGGTGACAGGTCATCTTCATCTCAATACAGACCAATAAGTCTCCTGTATGTTATGAGTAAGTTGCTGGAATCCATATTAAATAAAGAAGTAGTCAACCACCTCAGCAGAAATAACCTGCTTAGTGATATGCAATATGGTTTCCGTTCTGCTAGATCTACAGCTGATGTGGTAACTGTTATATCTCATAGGATTAGTGAATCTCTTGACAAAGGCTTCCTTTCTAGGGCAATTGCTCTTGACATAGCAAAGGCCTTTGATAAGGTATGGCATAAAGGCCTACTTCACAAGGTTTTCAGCTACGGTATAACTAGAAATGTTTTCTCAATTATTACATCATTTCTCTCTGATAGGCTCATAAGAGTAGTGATTGATGGCCAGAAATCAGAAGCCCACAGTATTAATGCTGGTGTACCTCAAGGGTCCATCCTGGGCCCAACTTTCTTCCTGATCTACATCAATAATCTCCCAAAACACATACTTAAATCATTCGTTGACACGACCATCTATGGCCACACATCAAAGGCCGTAAATGACAAAGTTCTCTCTGATTCTATCTCCTCTGATCTTGAGCGCGTGGTACAATGGGGGAGGAGGTGGCTGGTTAGCTTTAATGCATCTAAAACCAAGCTTCTATCTTTACATCATCAACGCTATGATCCTCATCTGGCATCAATTGAAATGGATGACTCTCGTCTTGGGGAGGCTCCGTGTTTTGACAAGCTTCTGGGATTGACCTTTACTCCTGATCTTAAATGGAACATGTACATCAAATTTGTTGCCAGGGTCGCTGGAAAAATGGTGGGATCCTTCTACCGCTCCAGTAGATATCTCACTGCTGATGCAATTCTCTATCTATATAAAAGCCAAGTACGTCCACGGATAGAGTACTGCGGCCATATCTGGGAAGGAGCTGCTAAAAACAGCCTATCCTGCATTGACAGAGTAAAAAATAGACTTTGTAGCCTAGTGGGGGTGCCCTTTTCTCTTCCCTGCAACCTCTCTCCCACAGAAGGGATGTTGCGAGCCTGTCATTGTTTTATCGGTATTTCCATGGCAAGTGCTCGTCTGACCTCCAATCTCTGGTCCCTCCCTCGCCAATCTTTCACAAAAAACACCCGGCTAGCTGAAACCACTGCCAGTAATTTTCCCCAGTCTTTATCTGTGCCTAAATCAAAACATAGATTCCATGAACAAAGCTTCTTTCTGAGAAGTGCACGATTGTGGAACTGTCTTCCATCTGCCTTTTTCCCACCTGACTACAACTTGGATGTCTTCAAGTCCAACATAAACAAGTTCCTGTTGAACTTCCCTCTTAAGTAAGCCACTTTATCAGATCTCCATTACTAACGATTACTCCGATATTATGCCACTGATTACTGTACACGCAATAACCCTTATCCCCGAGTGGCTTCCGGGCCTTGATAAGTGGTGATTCCTTGTAAAAAAAGAAAAGAAAAAAAAGATTATTTGCTGTTTGGAAAAAAGAACGTAAGTGATTTGGAGTAACTTCAAGATGCTGAATTCACAAATATCAAGGTCCTGGATATGACGTTAAACTATGCCCGATGGTGAGGCCCCAGCTTGCGGGCTTTGGGGAGTGTGGAGCCACCCTTTAATTGCCATTGCTCCCAGGTCCACTCTGACCCGGAGTGGTAGTACCTGTTAGGGTCCCAACTATGGGTTAAATAGAAACCGACTTAAAAAAAAACAAATATACTCTATTAAAAAATTGTTCTTCAAAATCACTGGATTCGGCATTAAATAACCTGAAAAAGGTTGATATGCCGTAAAACAAAAACAAACAAAAAGACCAAAAAACAAACAAATATAAAGCCAGTTTCTTTCTCGTGTATTGTCTTATTGTACAGTACTTGATTCTTTTAAAAGGGCATATTTATGTATTTTGACTGTTTTTAATAAGATGGATAGCTTTTATATAAACTAAATGAAATAGTAATTTCAAGATTGTGAAGCATAAAAACGAAATTATTTTTTATCATATATGTTATTTTGCACCATCATCGTATATGAGGTTTCTGAATTTTTGAGACGAGGATTGCTTATTTGTATTATTTAGATTAATCGGACTACTGTTCTCATCTTGAGTGCGATTTTTCCCAACGTTTCCATTGATGTAACTTCCGACCTTCTTCAGGTGTATCTTGTTGAACTCAGGAGTGTTTCTGCCGAACTCGGGAATTTGGACGGAATTTCGGACGGAACCCTTTATTTACTTCACAGGGGTAGCATGCTCTTGTTCCTCAGCGTGAGCGGCCGAAAAATACAATTGCGAATTACTTAGGTACTTTATCCAATCATGGCTGGCGGAACAAGAGTACGCTACCACCATAAAGTAAATAAAAGGTTCCGCTCGAAATTTCGTCAAAATTCTCGAGTTCGACAGAAACATTCCCGAGTTCGACAAGATACACCTGAAGAAGGTCGGAGGTTACATCGACCGAAACGTTGTGAAAATCACACAAGATGAGAACAGTAGTCCGGATCATCAGATATGTTTTTTTAATAGCAGAATGAACCCTTAGAGCAGAATTAGAGAAGAGGATTCAGGCCTGACAAATGAGATGCTTCAGAACACTGCTTGGCATCTCTTACAAAGACCATATAACCAATTAGGGAGTCAAAAAGAGACTAAGGCAAGTCATTGGTCCTTATGAAGATATTCTCATCACAATCAGGAGGCATAAACTAATATGGTTCGGCCAAGTAGAGAGATTAGCCAAGACAGTGCTCCAGGGAACAGTCAGAGGAAGAAGAAAGAAAGGAAGACAAAAGAAGAGATGGAAGACATCACAGAATGGACATGATTGAAACTGAGCGAGGCGTTCACACGTGCTGAGGACAGGGAAGGATGGAGAAGACTGTTTGAAAGGTCATCTGCAGCGCACCAATGGCAACCGCCACGGGGCATGTGAAGGAGAAGAAAGTTTTTGATATTTCAAGCGAAATAACAATGAAAGACGTTAGAAAAACTTTCAAAGAAATTTCAAGTTCTTTCATTGTTATTTTACTACGTTTTGCGATAAAGAGCAGAGGACCGTTTGATATATATAAAAAATATAATATTAAATATAAAAAACAACATTTTTTTATGCTCCATAAACCCCTCATGACCATGAAATTACTATTCTAGAGTAATAGTGGAATAATATATATCTTAACATAATAAATTGTATAATTCGCATGTAGATATTTTCATTAATAGATTATATTAGCATGAACAGCTCTTTGAGCATCATTATCCATGTGATGCCTATGCTGTTATGCAAGGGAAAATGTTTAAAAAAAATTGCGGTTGTCTCCCTTGTTAATTTATTATAATTTAAAATTTTAAACTTAGCGTTCCAACGATAAAGACTGATTAACAGCCTTTTAAAGTAATATAAACTCTAAGTAATTATTTCAATTCGGAGACAAAATATAACCGCATGCCAAAAGATAGACTGACTGAACTTAAAACAAATTTTATAATGGAGATAAATAAGCTCTCTCTCTCTCTCTCTCTCTCTCTCTCTCTCTCTCTCTCTCTCTCTCTCTCTTTCTCTCTCTCTCTCTATCTATCTATATCTATATATATATTCATATATATTTCGTACAAGTATTTTTGTTGTGGGATCCAAAGTTCTTATAAAGTCCCCTAGTTTACCGAACGTTTTCATGGTGAAGAGGAAGAAAAAAAAAAAAGAAAAAAAATTCAAATTAGGCGAAACTACACATAGTAAATTAGTAATAAAAACAGTAAAGCGACAGAGAACAAATCAATCAATAAGTAGGATGCATGGGAAGAACAACCCTGACGATGGTCAATCGAGACCGAAAACGTTCGGTAAACTAGGGGACTTTATAAGAACTTTGGATCACACAACAAAAATACTTGTACGAAAACAAGAAAAATTCGAAAGAAAGATCATAAAAAGAAGAACGAAGATCCTCTTCAATAAAATATGCACGAATAATGAAATTCTGCCTATATATATATATATATATATATATATATATATATATATATATATATATATATATAAACACATCTACACACACATACACACACACACACATATATATATATATATATAACTACTTCATTTACTCACATAAAATTAATATACGAAAGTATAAATTTATGCGTAAACTTTAAGTATTTACTTTGAAAGTGCTTAATACGTATGTAGAGCTAGTTAGTAAGTTATAAAATATATATGGCGGTTAAGCTACACTGAATATTCCGCGTTTCATCCACTCTAGGACTCTTAAGGGTCCTAGAGTGGATGAAACGCGGAATATTCAGTGTAGCTTAACCGCCATATATATTTTATAACTTACTATATATATATATATATATATATATATATATATATATATATATATATATATATATATATATGAGAGAGAGAAAGAAAATTAAAACTGTAAGTTGAACTTTACAATCAAAATTGATTGTTCGACTGAATACTCCAAAAAACAAATTACAAAGTCCTTATTCCGCGGAGTTTCAAAGAATGTTATTCTTGTTATTCTTCTCATCAGAGGACATAAAGAAATCAGCAAATTATATTTTCAGCGATGCTAGAATTTGCTAATGAAACCGCAATTTATTATAGTTATAAATTGCCAAATAAATAAGTGAAAAAATGTTGGATATGTAATATATATATATATATATATATATATATATATATATATATATATATATATATATATATATATATATATATCCAGCTCGTTGCTGGATCTGAACATTTTGAACCGAGAGAGAGACTTAGCTGTCGTACAAAGCTAAGACTCTGTAGCATCATATTTGTATAGATACTCCCTCAGACATTTGGGCTCATGGATTTTAAATGTCTGAGGGAGTGGCAGTCGTATGACAAGACGTTGCAACCATCATATATATATATATAAGAGACATAAGGAGGCAGACAGTGGAGATAAATAGATTGAGAGAGAGAGAGAGAGAGAGAGAGAGAGAGAGAGAGAGAGAGAGAGAGAGAGCAAAAAGAAGAAATAGATGGCACTTGACCACAAGATTATTTGCTTAAGCCTGCAACGTGATCCCCTTAAGACCCAATATCAATAAACCCTCGTTACAAAATCGTGCTAATAAGTCATTAATCGTTTTATCTTCGTGTTGCTATTTGGACTGATAACCAAATGACTAACACAATCGTTAGTTGTTGTTATCAAAGAATATCTGGTTACGACGAAAAACAAAAAGGGTGTGCCGCTGTACCGGACACAAAGCGATGAGCCAGAACTAATTTTCAATTACATTTCCTTATTATACATTCTAGAATTAATTCTAAGTGATGCATTTTCAATATATGAACGCGTGTCAAATTTTCTTCGGTTGAGTTGGCGAAATTTATTTCCATTTGGTTTTGAAAGGCTGTTATTCAGAATTCGCAGCGTCAGGTTCGCATAGACGCGCGACATTTTTATAAACAAAAGAAAGGGATTGAAAATAACGAATGGAATAGACAAAATTTGATTACTTAAGAAGACGCCTCGACAAGTATTTGTTTATATGTTTGAAGACCATGTTGAAGTCTGCAGGGAAGCAGTTCCATTGCAATTGTGTTCTTGGAAAGAAACACTTCGTGGAATTCTTGCTGAGTTTTGAGGTACAGAGAGAGAGAGAGAGAGAGAGAGAGAGAGAGAGAGAGAGAGAGAGAGGGGGGGTGGAGAGAGAGAGAGAGAGAGAGAAGTTCTTTGTCGTAATTGTAATGAGTTCTTGCTGTGAATGAATTTCTTGTGAGAAAGGCTTTGCTTTGAAATAAAATTTTCTCTCTGTTTCACCTGTTACCTGTGAATTATTAGCGACAGACCAGGACAGCGATGAATTATTTATGACAATTTTTTTTTATCCTGTTACGTCATCATCTTCGCCGTTCCCAGCCGATTTCAGATAACGAACAGATTTGGTTGCTATGGTAACTACTAGCCAATCATCATCATCATCATCATCATCATCATCATCATCATCATCATCATCATCATCATCATTTGACCACCAGTAATGTTATTATAAGTTTCATTTTACTGAACGAAAATGGATTTTTTTTTTCAAAAATAGCCGAGAAGGTGCCCTATGAGTTGTAAAAATTGTTTGAAATTTGGTCGCAAATTGAGTGAACAGTGAAGCTTTAAAGCACTTTTATTTTATTTTCTCTACCGCTCTCCCTCGAGTCAGGACTGTACCCTAATAAACAAAGTCTCTGACAGCATAGATACAGCACTTTCTCTCGACACTAGCGCACAAGTGCATGTATTTGTTGACTTCAATGTCCACCACAACAACTAGCTTGGATTTTCTACCTACACAGACGCAGCTGGTAGCACAACACATAGCTTCTCTATAACTCATTCCCTATCACAAATGGTTACGTTTCCAACCTGTTTCCCCTGACCAGCAAGAACAACACGCATCACTTTTAGATCTGTTTCTGACCACAGTTCCCAATGATTGTTACGAATGCCCACAGCCCACTTGGAAATGCTGATCATGTAGTGGTAATAGTTGAATCTAGACCCAAAACTGAAGAGCCATTGCTCAAAATAACGAGATATTATAAAAAAAAGGCTGACTGGGAAGCCATCAGAAATCTTATCAGAGATGCTCCATGGCGAAATATCTTTTTGCTGAACAGGGCGCAAATGAGACCACTGAATGGTTCAAAACGGCAATTGAAGCACATGTGCCCACGCGGAAATTTTATAGCAAGCCCCACTCTCCCCAATGGTTTACTTCTACTTGTGCAGCTGCTATCGCGCAAAGGCAGCATGCGTGCCTCAGATTTAACCGACTTAAGTCCAGTTCAAACAGACAGAAGTATATAGAAGCCAGAAATAATTGTAAGAAAGAAATAACGACAGCTAAGAGAGAATTTACTGAAAACACACAAAAAAAAAACAAAAAACAAAACGCATCGAAGCACAGAAATTAGGAACCCGTGACTTCTGTAAAATCTACAACAGTGTAGTAAATAATGGGCAATCAACGATTCCCCCACTATCCAACAATCATGAGGTTGTTTGCTCAGCAAACGAGAAAGTCAACATGCTTGCCAGTCAGTGTGCTTCCAACTCCACACCGGACCCTGCTAACAACCCCCTCCCTGACTTTCCTTTGCGGACAGACGCCACACTAGACGATCTGAAAATCATCCCTTCTCAGGTGCATGCTATCATAAAAAATCTTGACACTTCAAAAGCATGTGGACTTGATCTCATCCCGACTGTGCCATTAAAAAAGTTCTCCGCCGAAGTAGCTCCAATCCTCTCCACACTTTACAACAAATACCTTAATGAATCTTGCTTTCCTACTTGTTGGAAAACTGCTTCTGTGGTACCAGTTTTCAAGAATTCTGGTAAAAGAACTGACCCAGTAAATTACCGCCTCATTAGCCTCCTCCCACTTTTCGCCAAAATATTTGAGTGCATAATTAACAAAGCTCTAATCCATCACCTTACAGCTACTAAACTTCTGATCAACCAACAATATGGATTTAGACAAGCCCGTTCAACAGCAGACATCCTAACTGTAATCTCTGGGCGTATATACTATTCATTTGACAAAGCAGGGGAGGGTAGAGATATATCTAAGGCTTTTGACAGGGTATGGCATGAAGATCTTCTCAGGAAAATCAGATCATACGGTATCACTGGATGAATACTTAACGTAATTAAGTCCTTCTTAGATAAGAGAAAAATCCAGGTTGTCCTGGATGGTCTTACATCTAAACAATATGATATAAATGCGGGAGTGCCTCAGGGGTATATCCTTGGACTTCTATTATTCCTAATATTCATAAATGACCGCCCTGACAAAATTGTCTGTGAGGTGGGTATATATGCTGATGACGCCACGCTCTATAACAGACACGACAGGAAAACAAATGAACACATATCTAAAGAAATGGCATAAACACTAGAGGACGACCACCAATCTGTAGTGGAATGGGGACATAAATGGATGGTCACAAGCAATGCTGCCAAGTCTAAACTTGTTTCCTTCAATAACTACAAGAAACCTTCTCTACCACCAATAGCAATGGCCAAAGACTCTTTATCTGAAAGTACATCTTTTAAACTCCTTAGCCTAACGTTCACAGGAAACCTGAGTTGGAACAATTACATTAAGAGTATTGCCAGTACTGCTGCGAAGGTAGGTAGGTTCTCTCTACCATGCTAGAAAATTACTAACACCCGAAAGTATACTGTACCTCTATAAGGCCACCATTCGCCTATGTATGGAGTATTGGTGTCATATTTGGGCTGATGCATCTGCTACTAGTCTCTCATTCCTAGACCAGGTTCTAAAGAGAGTCGCAAACCTGATAGGTCCTGAACTGTCATCTAAGCTTCAGCCTCTGTCCCATCGACGAAATGTAGCATCCCTCAGGCTGTTCTACAAGTACTTTAACGGTGTATGCTCCGACGAACTGCATGACAGCATAATGTCGCAAGAAGAAAAAATTACGTGAACGCTCACAATGGTGTGTTTGTTCCAGCAGCCATGTTGGTTCATATTGTAAAGTTTTATTCAACGTATGAATTAAAGTGTTTCGATCTTTTTTTCTACAAAGAAATTACTTACTATTATTATTATTACTCTTACTTTATTTATTATTCAAACTTTTCCGTGTTTGAATATATGGTAAGTGTTAGTTTTACCCATATTTATTTTTACATTTTCACCCCAAACAAGGCACATTGCCACTTTGATTTAGGCGGCTACTATCAGGGACATAAGCTACAGGAGTACTATGTAGGGAGTTGGGCAGCAAGATATCTATTAACGTTACACTTGAACTGCTGCATGTCAGTACAGTTGGGGAAGCAGGGACCCGGAAGGGAATTCTAAAGTCTAGCAGTTCTGGGGAAGAAACTACTAGAGTAGAAAGCTCTTTTACATCTAGAAGGATCTCAACTGTGAAGGGGTGGGATTTAGCTGCTTGTCGAGTTTGTCGGAGTATTTACGTCGAGGGGGTACAAGTGCTTGCAGTTTGTCAGAGCATCCACCACTAAAATACTTATAGAACAGGCAGAGGAATGCAGCATTTCGTCGATGGGACAGAAGATGAAGCTTAGATGACAGTTCAGGACCTTTCAGGTTGGCGACTCTCTTTTGGACCCTGTCAAGGAGCGAGAAACTAGTATACTTTTGGGCGTTAGTAGATTTCTAGCACGGTAGAGAGAGCCTACATTTTTCGCAGCAGTCCTGGCAATACTCTCAATGTAATTGTTCCAGCTCATGTTTCCTGTGAACGTTAGGACAAGGAGTTTAAAAGAAGTACTTCCAGATAATGAGTCTTTGGCCGACGGATGGACAAGACAAAAATCTTTATTTTATATAAGTTGGTAATTTTCATCCTTATCCTTACTTTTAGAGAAAAGGAATTTTGTTTGTGTGTGTGCGTGCGTGTGTGTGCGTGTGCGTGTGCGTGCGTGTGTGTATGTGTGTGCATGTGTGTGCGTGTGTGTGTATATGTGTGTGTATGTGTGCGTGCGTGTGTGTGTCCGTATGTGTGTATGTGTGTGTATGTGTGTGTGTGCGCGCACGTGCGTGTTTTTGTGCGCGTGTGTGTGTGTGCGTGCGTGTGCGTGTGCGCGCGCGTGTGTGCTTGTGCTTGTGTGTGTGCGTGTGTGTGTGTGTGTGTGTGTGTTTTATATAAGTTGGTAATGCTTTATCTCTATCTGGACTATTTATATAAAAGGATCTTTGTGCGTGTGAGTTCGTTCATACAGACAGGAAAACGGCTGGACCGATTTTTATGAAATTTCGTACAAATGTACCTTATGTATCTGGCAGTGCTCTTAGATTATTTTTGTATCGGAAAGTCTTCGATATACATCGATAATCGAAAAAATCCGATTAAAAAAGGAACAGGCGATTTGGACCAAAGTTAACACCTTACACAGCCTAACGTCACAAGTACATTTGAGAAGTTTTATTACCACACAAGCAGAAAGGCCCAACATATAAAATCAATAGTAGGTTCTTTGATATGACAAAGGCGCGTTTGAGATTAATGTTTCTGTTTAGATCCCAATTGAAGTATGATACTTGACCTTTGGATTTTAAACTTTAATTCAAGCCGTTATATATCAAAATTAAATCAACACGAGGTTCTCTACAGTGCAATGTAGACTACCATGCATTGTAGACAAAGACGATACGAGGAGGCATGTGATGCTTCCTCCCGGTGCACCGCGATGGTTCCCCAACTAGAGCTGGCAATCAATCAATTTAATTGCAAAATGGGCGATTTTATTGATTTTATTGATTTTATTGACGAGTTAATGGCAGAATAGATTCATTGATTGATATAATAATTAAGTGAATGATTTTCTGCTACGAAACAGTTGCTGCCATATGGGAGTGGGAAACCTTCGTTGATTATTATTCAATCCCGGACAACGTCAGTTCTCCTTGCTAGTAAATGATATAATTGTAAAAGAACTTCATATAATACATACTTAAAGCAAACTAAATTGTTTTGAACTCTCAAAATAATTTTCAGTGCTGTAGATAGTTTTTACATGCTAGATAGTCATCCATACTTTACCAATCAAAAAACGTTGCATTTGAACTTCTGCATATCAGTACAGTTTGGGAAGCAAGCAGCAGGAAGAGAATTCCAAAGGCTATCTGTTCTAAGGAAGAAGAGAGATTAGGCAACAATTTTATAAAGCAATTTTTCATATAAATTCTTTTCAATCGAAATAAACATCTTTTTTGTCATTATATTTTTTTCGGATGTTGACGCACACCCATCTATGCTGAGAATTACATTGAATAAACTAATAAATGCAACACTCAGCTCCCCAAAAAGGTCACTCTGGATTGAAATAATAATTAAAATTTCATCAGTTTTGAAATACTTTTTCACTGACCGAGAACAAAATTTATTTACTACGTGTAACATGAGAACAGATGTTACATCTTGATCCTTGCCAAAAGACCAAGGTTGCAAAAAGGTCAAGGTTGCAAAAAGGTCAAGGTTGCAAAAAGGTCAAAGAACAACTCTATACAAGGAGTCGGCAGGATTATGTGCAGATGTGTCCCCCGAGCACAACTTTATCATAAAAAAACTGTTACAACATTTCCCATCCGTGTTTCTATTCCAAATAAGGTAGTAATCATGCCCATCATATCCAGGATTAAAATCGACTCGAGCCCAAACATTCCAACGGTATAATTTTTAATGGAAATCGCTTCAGGCAAGGCATGAAGCCACTTGAACTAGGAAACTAAAAATACTACGTTAAGATAAAAAATAAAAATAAAAAGAGGCAATGATAGGTATTAGACTCTTTATCTGTGCCTAAATCAAAACGTGGATTCCATGAACAAAGCTTCTTTCTTAGAACTGCACGCCTGTGGAACTCTGTTCCGTCTGCCTGCTTCCCACCTGACTACAACTTGGATGTCTTCAAGTCCAACGTAAACAAATTCCTAATGAACCGCCCCCTTAAGTAAACACTTCATCAAGTCTCCACACTAACGTACTGTATTTGCAATAACCCTTATCCCTGAGTGGCTTCCGGGCCTTGATAAGTGGCGACCACCATGTAAAAAAAATAGATGGATAGATTCCAACTCAGCAAACAGTAATTCTTTTCCTTTTGTCAAGTCTTCACGGGGCACAGCAAAAGATGTAGCATGGGCGGTTTTATCTCAGTAGAGGAACGTAGAATTTCCCGCCGTGTTTAAATTCCGTAGACCGGCATACCAGATATGAAACGTAACATATATTACTCATATTTTTTTGCATTTTTGAAAAATTTTCTTGAATCTATTTACTTTCATATACCTCTAATTACAAGAAAATCAGGATCGGGTAGTTTTCCTTTTGTTTTTCTTCAAAAAATTAGACAAATACCACAACTAGGGCAACTGCGCAGAATTGGAAGTTTTAAAAAGTACAGTTTACATTTAAAAATCACAAAATCACAATATACACATATAAATATTACATATAAATATAAAAATTTACATATAAATATCACAAAATCCAAATATACACATATAAATATATGTATATATATATATATATATATATATATATATATATATATATATATATATATATATGAAAGTGAACGTATGTGTGTGTGTGTGTGTGTACATTTCCCTACGCAATAACTCTTTCAATTTTTAGTCTACAGACTCGAAATTTGATATACAGGGTACTGAGATTTGGGGAAATCGATGTGATAGGTTTTTGGGCCAGAAATTTGACGATTAAGGGGTCAAAGTTCAACAATTTGACCTTTGAGAACTCTACCAAACTCCTCCGACAATTTTGGGCCTACGCACTTGAAATTTTAGATATAGGTTCCTTGGACATGAATCTAACTTAATAACGTGTTCCCGCACGGAAATTCTATAGCAAGCCCCACTCTCCCCAATGGTTTACTTCTGCTTGTGCAGCTGCCATATGTCAAAGGCAGCATGCGTTCCGGAGATTCAACCGACATAAGTCCAGCTCAAATAAACTGAAGTTTATAGAAGCTAGAAATAATTGTAACAGAGTGATAGAGACAGCTAAGACAGATTACTCTGAAACCACCAGAAAGCGCATCGAAGCACAGAAATTAGGAACCCGGGATTTTTGGAAAATCTACAACAGCGTAGTTAATAATGGACAGTCAACTATTCCCCCACTAACAAACAATCATGAGGTTGCTTGCACGGCAACTGACAAGGCTAATCTGCTTGCCAGTCGGTTTGCCTCAAACTCCACACTGAACTCGGTACACAACTCACTCCCTGATTTCCCTCTGCGAACAGACGCCACACTAGACGATTTGAAAATCACCCCTTCTCAGGTACATGCTATTATAAAAAACCTAGACACCTCAAAAGCATGTGGACCAGATCTCATCCCGGTTGTGCTATTAAAAAAATGCTCTGCCGAGGTTGCTCCAGTTCTGTCCAAACTTTACAATAAATGCCTTAACGAATCTTGTTTTCCCGACTGCTGGAAAACCGCCTCTGTGGTACCAGTCTTCAAGAATTCTGGTGAAAGAACTGACCCACTAAATTATCGCCCCATTAGCCTCCTCCCGCTTTTCGCCAAAATATTTGAGTCCTTAGTTAATCAAGCCCTAGTCCAGCACCTAACAGCTGCTAAACTCCTGACTGACAAACAATATGGATTCAGGCAAGCCCGTTCAACAGCAGATATCTTAACTGTAGTTTCTGAACGTATATACCGTTCATTGGATAAAACAGGGGAGGATAGAGCGGTGGCCCTTGATATATCTAAGGCTTTTGACAGGGTATGGCACGATGGTCTTCAAAGGAAAATTAGATCATATGGAATCACTGGAAGAATTCACAATGTAATTAAATCCTTCTTAAGTAATAGAAAAATCAAAGTTGTCCTCGACGGTCGTACATCCAAACAATATGACATAAATGCGGGAGTACCTCAGGGGTCTATCCTTGGACCTCTATTATTCCTGATATTCATAAATGACTTCCCTGATAAAATTGTTTCGGAGATTGGTATATTTACCGATGACACCACTCTCTATAACAGATATGAGGGGAAAACAAATGAACACATATCCAAGGAAATGGCAGAAACACTAGAGGATGACCTCCAATCCGTAGTGGAATGGGGACAAAAATGGTTGGTCACATTCAATGCTGCTAAGACTAAGCTTGTTTCCTTCAATAACTACAAGAAACCTTCTCTACCACCAATAGCAATGGCCAAGAACACATTGCCTGAAAGTACTTCTTTTAAACTCCTCGGCCTAACGTTTACAGGGAATATGAACTGGAATAGATATATTGAGAGCATTGCCAAGGCTGCTGCAAGGAAGGTTGGCTCCCTTTACCGTGCTAGAAAACTACTTACGCCTGACAGTATCCTATACCTCTATAAGGCAACCATTCGCCCATGTATGGAGTACTGTTGTCACATCTGGGCTGGTGCATCTGCTGTTTGTCTCTCGCTCCTGGACAGGGTTCAAAAGAGAGTCGCCAACCTGATAGGTCTTGAACTGTCATCTGGGCTTCAGCCTCTGTCCCATCGACGAGATGTTGCATCCCTCTGCCTATTCTACAAATACTTTAATGGTGAATGCTCTGACGAACTGCAAACACTTGTACCTCCCCGACGTAACTACCCCCGACAAACCCGACAAGCTACTAAGTCTCATCCCTTTACAGTAGAGATCCCTAGGTGCAAGAAAGCCTTTTACTCCAATAGTTTCTTCCCCAGAACTGCGGGTCTTTGGAACTCCCTTCCGGGATTTCTGCTTTCCCAACTGCACTGATATGCAGAAGTTCAAGTGTAATGTTAGTAAACATCTTTCTACTCTTCTCCCTTCATAATGACCCCGCAAATTAAGTCCTTAATAGTAGCCCCCTGCTTCAAAGTGGCACTGTGCCTTGTTTGGGGTGAAAATTGAATAAAAATCACAAAACAACAACAAAAGAAAAAAACGTGATTTGAGCCCAAAACAATAAAGTTTAAGGGGTCATAATAGGGGTCAAAGTTAAAAAAAATTACCGTAGATATATTGTTCCTGCTCTATAGAACAGCCTACGCAAAGTAGTGACACTATCTATCACATCCACATCCAGGATTAAAGTCGCCTTGGACAAAACATTCAAACGGTATACTTTTAATGGAAATTGCTCCAGACAAAGCATGAGGCCACTTAAAGTAATAAGCTAAAAATATTACTTTAAGGTTAAAAAAAACCAAAACCAAAAAAAACAAAAAAACAGTAGTTCTTTCCCCTTTGCCAGCACTGTTCCTAAGTGAGAAATGTTTGGACTTTGGGGGAGATGATGATGATGATGATGATGATGATGATGATGATGATGATGATGATGATGATGATGATTCATTTCGATACAATCAGATGATTATTGTTGGTATTCATTTACCGGATATCTTTCTAATTAGAATTCTTTCTCTCTAGAAAGACATTGGATACTTAGAGGAACAAAAAATGTACCGTAGTCACTTTCGTCTCTTTCCATACTTAAGACAGCTTTGCTTGCCATACATAAACGAGCAGACGACGCCGGGTCCTGATGCCAACTCCTCCTGCATTTTTGTTTGCTGGGCGCCAGACCTGTTTGCCATGGATGGCCTTGGAAAGAACTAGAGTTCCAACTAGCATAGATTTTACACTACCACATTCCCACCACTGCTACCAAGTGAGAAAGGGTTAGATTTTGGGGGGAGAGCATGATGATGATGATGATGATCATCATCATCATCATCATCATTATCATTATTCATTCATTTCGAAAGAATCAGATGATTATTGTTGGTATTCATTTCCCTGATATCTTTCCAATTAGAATTCTTTCTAAAAAAGTATCGGATACTTAGAGGAACACAAGATGTAGCATCGTCACTTCTGCTTCATTCCAAGAAAGACATCATTGATTTTCCTTTGTGGAACAGCCTACCAGAGGTAGTGACAATATCTATCATATCCAGGATTAAAGTCACTTTGATTCAAACGGTATACCTTTTAATGGAAATTGCTCTAGACAAGGCATGAGGCCACTTGAAATAAGAAGCTAAAAATACAACTTTAAGGTAAAAAAAGGGCAATGCTAAGTATTAGATTCCAACTCAGCAAGCAGTAATTATTTCCCCTTTGTCAGGTATTCACGGGACTCACAAAATATGTAGCATCGGCTGTTTCGTCTCATTAGAGGGATTCAGAATTTCTCGTCCATGTTTCTATTCCGTAGAACAGCGTACCAGAGGAGGTAGTGGCCGTGCCTATCATATCCAGGATTAAAATCGACTTGGACAAAACATTCAAATAGTATACTTTTAATGGAAATTCCTCCAGACAAGGTATGAAGCCACTTGAAGTAAGACGCTAAAAATACTACTTTAAGGTAAATATCAGTAGTTCTTTTCCCTTTGTAAGCTCTTCACGAAACCCACCAAAAGATACAGCGTAGGCGGTTTTGTCTCATTAGAGGAAAATCAGTAATCCCCGTCCATATTTCTACTTCATAGAACAACATACCAGAGAAGGTAGTGATCGTGTCTATCATATCCAGTATTAAAGTCGACTTAGACAAAACATTCAAATGGTATATTTTTTAATGGAAATCGCTCAAGACAAGGGATGAAGCCACTTGTATTAAGAAGCTAAAAATACTACTTTAAGGTTAAAGAAAGGGCAATGATAAGTGTTGGATAGATAGATTCTGATACAGCAAACACTAATTCTTTCCCCTTTGTCACTGGACCCAACAAAAAAAGTAGCATGAGGAGGGGTTATCTCGTTAGAGGGGGACATGTTTCTATGCCGGAGAACAGCGTAACAGAGGAGGTAGTGATCGTGCCAATCATATCCAGGACTTGGACAAAACAATCAGATGGTATATAGATGCAATGTCACCTTTTAGCTTTTTTACATGGTTTGTTGAACTTTGCTATTTTTTTGGCCAACAAATTTGATCTGATTCTAAAAGGACGGCCCTGTCGGTGGGGCATTAGAATACACCGACTGCCCCCCTTCAGAGGGTAAAAGTCCCTCAATGGGGGTCCTGGATATGACCTTAAACTATATCCAGTGGCGAGGCCCCAGCTTGTGGGCTTTGGGGAGTGTGGAGCCACCCGTTAATTACCATTGCTCCCAGGTCCACTCTGACCCAGAGTGGTAGTACCTGTTAGGGTTCCAACTATGGGTTAAATAGAAACCGACTTGAAAACAACACATATTCTATTAAAAAAAATTTCTTCCGAATCTTTGGATTCGGCATTAAATAACCCGAAAAGGGTTGATATGCCGTAAAAAAACAAAACAAAAAAAAACAACCAACCAACCAAAAGGAAGGCATAAGATTATATAGAGTTATTTCCCTTGTTAAATCTTTCGTTTCCATACACGCCGGCGGCCATAGTTTGCTTACTGGGCAGTATGCATTTCCACAGGGCGGCAATAAATTAAACAATTCTGTTTATTTTTTCTGTTTGCATAAAACAAAAACATTTTTAAGAACTAGTGCTGTGTGATGGTTGAATAAGAAACATTCAACAAAATATTTTTTTTATTGCGATTTGGTTTTGCTACGTTAAAACATTCAATCCCGAAATTGTTTCACTGTTATTTGCATATGGTATATTTTTAACAATTAAATGCAAGTGTAATATTTGGGTTACTAGACACGACATCACGTTTACAGCGATATACGGATCATAGTGTTAAGTTTTTTAAATTTATCACTTTTTATTATTTATGTATATTAAAGAAGCAATAACAACCCCAACAACTTTAAACGGCTTTTTATTAAATACTTTATGGCATAAAATTGCGCAGTCGCATAGCAACAACGTGTCATCCCCAAACGCCACCCTCTAAAGTTCAACACTTCCTTATCGTAGTACGGGCGGTGGCAAGATGGAAGTGTAACGGCTAACAGGGCTCTGGTAAATATTCAGGAAGTGTCGGTATTAACAGGTGTCAGACGTGAAACCGCAAATCAAAAAATGACAGCGTTGTTTTCTGCATAATTCCTTCGTTGTTTATGAGCCAAACCTTCCCCTACTTTACATGCAACTGCCGAGCTTTGATAGTCTCGGGATCGATGGTAAATACATACAATCCTGCAGATTAAAGAACAGCTGCAACCAATCAGGAGAACTTCATGCAGACCAAACAATCCCGAAGCATCATCTTCGTGGAATTCATACAGAAGTTTAAATGACGTAAAAGACGCACCTACGGACGCTATATATATAAAGGTTGTTTTTTTTAGAGGCGGCGAACTTTAAATTGACAAATCGATTTTCTTTAATTGCAGATTTAGCAACTATTGATTATTTTGACCAGCTTGGTTTGGCACTTCATCATAATAAGATTGACATCCGAGTAACGTTTGCAAATTGAGCAAATTTATTTTATTTACATTTGATAAACAGACAATTTATATTTGATAAACAGACAATTTATATTTGATAAACAGACAATTTACATTTGATAAACAGACAATTTATATTTGATAAACAGACAATTTATATTTGATAAACAGACAATTTACATTTGATAAACAGACAATTTATATTTGATAAACAGACAATTTACATTTGATAAACAGACAATTTACATTTGATAAACAGACAATTTACATTTGGTGAACAAATAATTTCACGAAATGGATATATCAACTGGCCACCTCGTTCATTAGATTATCCTTATGGATATGTAAAGTTCCATGTCTACGCTGATAAACAAGACGCAATAGACCACCTGGAAGACAACATTCGACGCGTTATTGCCGGAATACAGCCTAATTTTACCAGCAGAGTTTGTAGAAGGATGGACCTCTAAATGTCAGCCATGGGGGCCATATGATCGAAATTGTATTTAAATTATGAATGCCAAAAAATCATTCTTTGGAATAACCCACATATTTGTATGATAAAAACCATTCTTTGGAATAACCCACATATTTTGTTGATAAAAATCATTCTTTGGAACAACCCACATATTTGTATGATAAAAATCATTCTTTGGAATAACCCACATATTTGTATAATAAAAATAATTCTTTGGAACAACCCACATATTTGTATAATAAAAATCATTCTTTGGAATAACCCACATATTTGTATAATAAATCATTCTTTGGAATAACCCACATATTTGTATGATAAAAATCATTCTTTGGAATAACCCACATATTTGAATGATAAAAATCATTCTTTGGAATAACCCACATATTTGTATGAAAAAATTATTCTTTGGAACAACCCACATATTTGTATAATAAAAATCATTCTTTGGAATAACCCACATATTTGTATAATAAAAATCATTCTTTGGAATAACCCACATATTTGTATGATAAAAATCATTCTTTGGAATAACCCACATATTTGTATAATAAAAATCATTCTTTGGAATAACCCACATATTTGTATAATAAAAATCATTCTTTGGAATAACCCACATATTTGTATGATAAAAATCATTCTTTGGAATAACCCACATATTTGTATGATAAAAATCATTCTTTGGAATAACCCACATATTTGAATGATAAAAATCATTCTTTGGAATAGCCCACATATTTGAATGATAAAAATCATTCTTTGGAATAACCCACATATTTGTATAATAAAAAACATTCTTTGGAATAACCCACATATTTGTATAATAAAAATAATTTTCTGTGATTAGTTTTAATCTAGACTTCGCTGCCTTTAAAAACAATATATATATAGTAAGTTATGTAAATTTATATGGCAATTAAGCTACACAGAATTTTCCGCGATTAATTCTCGTGAGAATTCGTCAGTTATGAAAATATATATGGCAATTAAGCTACACAGAATATTCCACGATTAATTCTCGTGAGAATTCGTCAGGCATAAGCAAATCGCGGAATATTCTGTGTAGCTTAATTGCCATATATATTTTCATAACTTAATACTTATCTCTACCTATGTATTGAGCACTATTCAAGTAAATACTGAAACATTTACGCATGAAATTGTATCTTCGTATATTAATTTATGTGATTAGATGAAGTAATTATATATGATAAAATTCTATATATATGTATGAATGTATGTATGTATGTATGTATGTGTGTGTATGTGTGTGTAGTTAAAAGAAAAAGATCGATTCTTTAAGAAGAGACTTATCGGTATAATGCAAAGCCTAACACATTTTTAGAGCTTATATAGCGATACCCCTACTAATATATACGGACCTCTAGCAGTGTCAGAAATTTCGTGAAAACTATTGAATAATTCCACCCGCTCTCTTTCGAAGCTTATAACCCCTCGAAAAATGTAATTCAATCCCTAATTTTTTCAATTAAAGGAGCAAGGACCAAGGTTTCATTAAAAAATATAAATAAATAAACAAACAACGTGTTTTTTTTTAAAAAGGTTTAAAACTTCGGACTTTACAGGTAAATTTCTAAAAAACACTACTGTTTTTGTTTTAAATTTGAATATATTATTTATTGATCTTTTATCTTCAATTTGTGATATATAAAACTTTGGTACATGAATTAATTATTTACTTTTTAATAGACATTTTAAAATGGGGGGGGGCGTGAATTAAAAAAAAACGTTTGTCTAAAATATTATATTCGGTTTATTGAAAAGAGCATAAAATTTCACATTGACCCTGAACATATTGTAAAAATAGAATCAATAGAAAAACTTTGATAGATTTTTAAAGTTTAAAAATTAAAAAAATGCTGAACTCGTAACATTCAATTAATTTCATTACTGTTTTTTAAAAAATAAAAAAAATATTTCTATAACTTTTAAAACAACTTTAATAGTTTATTTTGGAAGTATAATCCATAAAGAAAATAAACAACCCACCTTTAAAAGAGAAATTACGAGTCTTTTTTTATATTTTATTTGCAGTTTCGTGTTAGAGGTGTCAAAAATTCCTACAAAAATTCTGATACACCTAACGGACCTCGCATAAATCCCTATTTCAAGAAAACCTCTTCAATAGTTATAACCCACATGGTTTAATAATACACATGATCAAATAAACATTCTCTTTCAACCACTTATCCTATATTCTTCCCCAGCATTTAGTTGCACATATTGATGATGATTGCAACGTCTTGTCAGACGAGTGCCACTCCCACAGACATTTAAAATCCATGAGCCCAAATGTCTGAGGGAGTATCTATACACAGATGATGTTACAGAGTCTTAGCTTTGTACGACAGCTAAGTCTCTCTCTCTCGGTTCAAAATGTTGAGATCCAGCAACAAGCAAGAGCAAGATAGCCAGCAACAAATTAAACTGCAGACCAGCTTAATGCGATTACTGGTCTTCCGCTTTATTGTTTTTTAAATCAGAGATTTGCTTCTCCTAGAAAGGTTGCTTTCACCACGGCTTACGGGAGCCCTCTCTACCCCAATACACATATACACACACACACACACACACACACACACACACACACACACACACACACACACAGAAATATACACGGTGCTAGTTGGCCGTTGACCCAGAAAAAGAGTTCATTCGCCCTTTGGAAGGTCTTGTTTTTAATCCTTCAGGGAGACTAACCGCCCTCCTCACCAAACAAGTCTGGTGGGGGAACCAGTTTAGTCGCCGGTGACCCGACCATGAGGCAGGTAGTACTGGGTTACATGGTACCAGTAGCATATGACATGACCTGACATATAGTTGCACATATTACACACACATATATATAACCCACCATGACATACGTGCTATACACCTATCTATATTACATAATAAAAGATATACTCCTCCTATATTACAGAGACCAATTTAGTTCTCCCATTCCCAAACAGTCTTAATATTTTATCTCTCCTTGCGCACTTATTTCGTTCCTAGTGTAGCTATCGCTTCCTTAATATGTTACCTAGCATCTTCTGTACTCTTCTGATAAAAAGCATTAGGCTTCGAAATACCATGGTATAAAGAGTTTTAATTATCCTACACATCTAATTGATGTATCATCCTTATTGAATGAACGAATAAATCTATATGCATTAGTATATATTTTTATATTGTTGTTTTTCTTGTTGATGCGCTGTCTGTCTCTGTCTGTCTGTCGCTCATTCTCTCTCTCCCTCTCTCTCTCTCTCTCTCTCTCTCTCTCTATATATATATATATATATATATATATAAAGAGAGAGATAGAAAGAGAAAGATATATATATATATATATATATATATATATATATATATATATATATATATATATATATATATATATATATAATTTTTTTGATTCATCCAGCCTTGACAGACGTGTTTTAAATTTTATCTCCAGTGCTTTTCTTTTAATGATTTGGAATTCATTCCATTTGCGCTTTTTTCCAAGGAACTCTGCCTTTTGGATTATTTTGGACCATTTGGAATTTACCCATTGGATTGAAATTTTAAATTCGACCGTTTTGGATTTTACCATTTTTGGATTTTTACCCTTCACCGGACTATCCATTCATGTGAAATCTTTTTATCATTTTTCTTTTGCCTCCTGTTCCCCTTACCTCACCCCTTTTTTTTTTAACCAAGTAAGATCTGTGACTTACTTGTAGTTTCATTAAATACTTTTATATGCAAAATCCGATCCTGCATTTTGCTAATTCCTGCCCTCTGATGAGAAGGAGATTATTTCTTCGAAACTCCACGGATTAAGGACTATCCATTTATCTTGTGCTTCCTTTTTTAAAATTAAATATGTTTTTAACTCTTTTTCAAGATGTCTTTTAACATGTTTTATTAATCATTTGTTCATATTTATATATATATATGTATATATCAAAAGGAACAAACCATGTCACACGTCCATCAATGTTTCGTTTTTATTGTAAAACTTTACCAGAAGAAATCGTGCAATAAAAACGAAACGTTGATGGGTGTGTCACTTGGTTTGTTCCTTTTTATCTCTCTATCTCGACGGAATATTATTTTCATTATATATATATATATATATATATATATATATATATATATATATATATATATATATATATATATATATATTATTTACTATTATAATTATTAAATACGTACAGACACTAGTGTTTCATTCTTTTCGGGAATCATCAGTGCAGGGTGTCATGATTAACGCCACTCGAGAGTTCGAACCCCGGCAACATAAGTCATGTCTGGCTTCACCAGCAAAGACACGAACCCCCTAGGCTAAACAATATATATAAGATACAAATATTTTTTAGCAAACAAACCTATCAAGGGAGGAGAATCTCTATACGCTTAAGTGGAGCAATTAATACAAGAAGTGAAAGATGGCAATTCTAAGTAGAATAAGGAAGACAGAAAAAATTAAACTTTTGTAGGCGATGGCATTTCGAAGTCAAAACATCCTGCCTTGACAAAGTACAAAATAGACTTCGTAGCTTAGTGGGGGGTCCTTTTCTCTTCCCTGCAACCTCTCTCCCACAGAAGAGACGTTGCGAGCCTGTCTTTGTTTTATCGTTATTTCCATGGTAAGTGCTCGTCCGAGCTCCAATCTCTGGTCCCTCCTCGCCAATCTTTCACGATAAACACCCGTCTAGCTAACCCCACCACTTTTTTTTTTAGTAAATTTAGTGATTAGTTAGTGATTTTCTCCTAAAACTTTATTTTTAAGAAAAATAAACCTCTATATTCAGTGAGCATGATTAGATCACTCTAACAAACGTTAAAAAGCATTTAAAAAATAAATGTTTAAATTTCAACTGCATTTCTTGCGGTTAACGGTAGCCGAATGGATTAGGTCCTTGCTAATGAAGCCAGGGATGACGCCTGTTGCCGGGTTCGAATCTATCGACTGGTGTTAATCATGACAGCTTGCACTGATGATTCCCGAAAGAATGAAACACTAGTGTCTGTAGGTATTTAATGATTATTATAGTAAATAATTATATATATATATATATATATATATATATATATATATATATATATATATATATATATATATATATATATGATTTTCAGAATGTGAGGGATTGTATATAATAAATTCCACAGCCAAACAACGTCGCTATATATATATATATATATAACCCTAACACCCTCTCCGTCCGAGGGCCGGGCCGCATCCGTCGCTATCCTGGTTCACGGGAGCATACTTGTGATGCACTTCTGGCCGTGTTCGTTGATCCCAGTTTACAGGACCATGGATGCAACGCAGCAGAGCTACATTCTTACTTGTTTAGTGGTGGACCCCTCAAGGGTGACCAGACTCTCACTGGTCACTGGAAAATATCCTTCTGCTGCTCAGGGCACGCGAAATGTGCATGAACCTAAGTCCGTGTGGCAACATTGTCGATTTCGGCCGTCACTCTGGCTTCGTGCTGGATCCAGTATATCTCTTTCATCATCTGGCGTCAGGGAATACCTGAAATAAACTGCATCTTCATTCAGGTCGGCAATCGAGAAAGAAAGAAAAACTCTGGGACATTTTTATATAACGAAACAAAATAATTATTCATAAATCGTTTTACACTTGTTTAAAGTCGAGTTCTTTGATCCGAGCTTCATGATGCAGGTTGTATAACTTAAGTCTTCTAATTAATTTCCCAGCTAAGAACAAGAGCTTTTAACTTAGCTCTTATGAATGTTTTGCACCCCCCCCCAGGCGGGGTGAGAGCGATGTGGACGCCTCGATGCCAGCAAAATCAGTAATTCCCCTTCCACCTTTCTGGAGTTATTCTTTCTTTTCTCTTCCCTTTCTCTCTTTCTCTTCGTTCCCTATTTATCTTATTCTTTTTCTTCTCTCATAAACTCCTTTCTCTATCCCCTTATTTTATATTCTTTTCATTTCCTCTTTTCTTGTGAACGTCTTCTTCGTCTTTCGTGATCATATCTCTCCCTAGGTTCAATTTTATTTATTTATATGTCCAACTTATCACTGGCTTGGTGGCTTGGTAGTTAAATACAACAGGTTGACCGAAATGACAACATCTCACAGACACCAAAGCAGACCTTTTGAACCCAAGTCATTGTACCTGTCTCACTCAATTAGTAGTTAAAATTCATTGTTACCAAATCCAACTAGAAAAACAATCTCTTGTTCCACGAATCCTATTATCAGATTTTATATTTTCTTTTCATTGAAAAAGATACTATTTCTTTCTGGTGGACAGAAATCTCATAAACATCTGTTTTTCCTTGACCAAGTGTCAGCATGCCCCCCTAACCATACCTCATCCTCTCCCATCTTCTCTTCCTCTATTTGAAAAGTAAGATCATCTGGTGTCGCCAGGGATCCTGTCACATCCGCCCCTTCCTTTCACTTGTCAATTAGTCATAATTGGCATATATGCGACCTGCACCAGAAGCCTGACCCGAAACTAGTAATTCTACAATCAAAGTCAATAAAAAGTAACTGACAAAAATTGTCCATTCAGCATGCATAAATGTTCTGGTCCAATGGTTCTGGTTGTACTGCTGTATATATTTAAATATGCGTGCATAAGTACTTGTATGGAGTTCATAGTTCTTATCATCAGAGAAAATGGCACTCATTCAATAACTAAACATGCACCGATGCATTTCAAGCTTCAACAGCTCATGAGTCATGGATTTTTATATTCGCCTACACATGCATTTTTCAATTGATAAACTCCCTTTTTTTTACACTTTACTAATCCTTTTAAGGTGACTGCAACTACTTACATGCAAAACAGTTTCTCTTCTTTATTTTCAGTCCTTCTGTATAACTGTAACTCATCAAACCATGTACATACAAACATGGGGTTTCTTTCATTTTTTTAAATTTTTTTCTTATTTACTTTCAGTCTATCTTCACGACTTAATCTATGTGCATGCAAAACATTTTTTCTTTTTTCATTTCTTTTCATTTTCGGTCCTTATCTATGACTTAACCTATGTGCATGCAACCGTGAAAAGATAACCATGTTCAGTTCACTATCAAAGGAGGGCTCATACACCCTTTAAACTACTTGCTCATTTTCTCTTTCTCACAAATCATAAAGAATCAGAAAAAATATTTGCTCTTTTGATATTTGTTTTTTTCATTCTTTTTTCTTTTTTGATAATGGCTTAGGGACTGACTTTGGGGTCCCGGCTTGTAACCTTGAGTTTTGTCGATGGTCGCAGCTCATGCACGCTATCCAAGTTTTGGTGGAGGGCACTCCGCTCAGGTGTGCTGTCAGTGGTCTGTGGTTACCTGATTTCTTCCTACATTTAAAACTGGGGAATTCTTTCAGTATTGACTCCAACATTTTTTTTATCCAGCTATCTGCTAATTAAAAAAAACAATCTCCAGATTCTCTCACACCTCATTGAGTAAAAGGTCAGATCCTTTCCACATCCATTTTTCTGATGTTTCTTTTCTTTTCCAAATTTAGTTAGTCCTCAACTAAACTATTTCCTTTCAGTCAGAATTCCCAAATACAATACAGAATTCCCAATGCAATTAATTCTCTCTCCTACGAGATTGACAGAAGTTTCCAGGCACACTACCCACATGCACATTTTCCAGTGCATTGTAATAAGATCTTTCATCTCATAATTCACACGGACTCAAACAGAGATCTCTATTCATTTCTGGTGTCTTCTTTCAAACACTGTATCTCCGCATGACTAATTTATTGTTCATCCGTGGGTCTAATTGCTCCCCTTCAAATCACTATCTTCAAAAAAATCTCACTTAATTTTCACATGATTATCTGAAGCCAACAAAATGAAAACGAGGTAAATGTGGTATTCTGGTGACTGAAATAACTCTAACCAACCGTGGCACAGTCAAGTCACATTTACGCCTCTGTTTATTTATCTCTACTTGCTCAATGGCAATCCATTCTTCAGCTATAAAAAAATTCAAATTTACCATCAATACTGTCGGTTTTAAATCTGAGCGACATGTTGGCCACATAAAAATTATTAGCTCTACTCCAGTACAGTGCTTGATTACAAAAATATCTAAAAACCCAGAATGCAATATCTTTACTCATAACATCATAAACCTCGAAGCTTTTTTTCTTTTCTTCACACGCATCTCTCTCAATCCTTTACATGAAGGGAAAGAACTGGCGTCCTCAGCTCATGCACACCTGTTGGCATAGAGGCACATTTCCCAATGATATTTCATACTTTCACAATTTCAAAGCCTTCTCAACGACTGCATATTTAATTTTTTTCAAAACAGAATGCTATCAGCACCGTTAGTTTCTTTAAGACATTCTACTTGACAGTTTAAATGCTTCAAAACTATTTACCATGCGATTGATTTCATTTTTTTTTTTAATGTAAATTCCCAGGCTAAATGATTTTTTCTTTGACAGCCTAAATGTTTTAATGCCACTTCCAACCAATTTACCAGCTCACACCCTGTGAAAACTCTGACCAAATAATTTTCTATTCAACAGTTTAAATGCCTTAACATCACTTCCAACAATATATTATTCACATTTCATGAAAACTCTCAGGCTAACTGATTTTCTATTCAACAGTTTAAATGCCTTAACATCACTTCCAACAATATATTATTCACATTTCATGAAAACTCTCAGGCTAACTGATTTTCTATTCAACAGTTTAAATGCCTTAACATCACTTCCAACAATATATTATTCACATTTCATGAAAACTCTCAGGCTAACTGATTTTCTATTCAACAGTTTAAATGCCTTAACATCACTTCCAACAATATTTTATTCACCTTTCATGAAAACTCTCCTAAATGATTTTATATTCAAAGCAGGTGAGAATGCTACACAACAATTACACACGTTATCAGTCCTCATCTAATTTTTTTTTTTAATTCGTACATTTCAGTACAATTATTAAAATAACGAAACAGTTCCCTTCATTTTTCCTTTCTTCAATCAAATCACGGTTCTATCAAACTCCATTTGTTTTATCCTAAAAAGATTTAAGATTTAATTTCATGATACACATGTTTTAGTTTCTCTTCTGTCTATCCCCATTGGTTTCTATCTACTAGCACATCTGAGAGAGTGGTCCGTGCCACAGCCTGTCAATACCACATGCGCACAAGGGCCCGACATGCACACGACAGCACCAACAGTTGCAACCCAGTCCATTATCAGATTGTTACCCGGTTAACTACTTCTGGTCTACCTGGTTCATTGCTCTTAGGCTGACAGGAACCTTGCTTCCCCCAATCTCATTTTTTTTCCCTTTAATTTTAATAAAATTCTCCAACTAAACGTCCCTTTATTTGACAGTCTAAATGTCTCACTACTAATCTCAGGCAAACCATTACTTCATCTTTAATTTATTCTTATGAGAGCTTCTATTCGTTAAAAAATCAGAACGGCATCGATACCGCCGGTTTCTATTTCTCTAAGGATCGGTATACTTCTCTCAATCCCTATTTGGTTTCCCTTTTCACAACCAATCTTCAGGTTATTTCGGCATGAGCATCTTTTATCTCTCTCTCACTTATTGACCATTCTATCTCATGGTGCATTATTCTCAAAAGTTTCCCCGTTCATCAGTGGTGCACAGTGTCTGTCACTGCGGACCGGCGGAGAGATCACATATCTATGATATTCGTATTCTCACATGCCTTTTCCATGGCATCTCACGCAGACACACCCAGTGTCTCGTTAAATCTTTGACCACTCAGTTCTCCATGCCTTTACGACCAGTTTATACTACCTTTATAGCTCATACACAGTGCACTCTGCACTTTTTCACATCCCTCCCGCAGGGAACACATCACACCCAGCCAATTATTTCTGGCTTCCTCGACGCATTTTTTTTTTCTTTTAAAACTGCCAACTGTCGATCTCTTTCTCTGTGTGTTTTCTTTTCTTTCTCTATTTTCTTTTTAAACTGTCAACTGTCGCAGTCGTATTTCTTTTCTTCATTCATCTCTGCTTCGTCTTTTCTTTTTCTTTTTCTTTTTCCAACCCCGTTCGTTTCTAAACCCGTTCGCCATATCTAACTATAGCTCTCTCCATTCTGCTTATTTCTTTTCTTTACTCATTTCTAGTCTCTATTTCTCTCTTTTCTTTTTTCAATCACACGGCCAGTAAATTCCCCTTCATGTTAAGCCTGATTCAAGGATTGACTCTTCCCTCCCTACTTTCCTCTTTTCCATGTCTACTAAATCTGACTAAATTACTGCTATGCCTTTTAAGGGGACTTGCCTCTCTCTCTCTCTTTCTCTCTCTCTCTCTCTCTCTCTCTCTCTCTCTCTCTCTCTCTCTCTCTCTCTCTCATATCAGTGACAACATATGCGCGTCCGTTCTTATACAACGACAGCATATCAACCAGTCTAACGAATACATATTTCATTTTCACTTTTTCCTTTAGGGGTGGAAGAAAACTCAACAATACTTTGCATATTAAGACAAAACTTTCGTTACGGGAGACTTAATAAAAAAAAAACACACTGACAACCGCACATAAAAAAAAAATTGAGCGAAGCAATAGGAACCAATAAAAATCTGCCCTTACCTCTGCTTCGTGTCTTTCCATCTCTTTTTTTCTCTGTCTCTCATGGTCCTCCTTGCTCCTTGCTGCACAGCTTTTTTTTATGCATTCTGATGGCTGGCTAGTATGTTTTTAGCTATGCCTTCAAAGTTAAATTTCAATCTTTCTTTTCTTTCCGATAAATTCAATGTCAGTCTTTCTTTTCTTTTCAATAAGTTTTCTTTTCAATCGTTCTTTTCCCCCCCGATTTTTTTAAATAACACTTTTCTGTGCCATTTTCCTTTTTCCTTATTTTTTCCAATGTTTTTCTTTTTCAAGAAAACTGAGTTCCAGACGCTTCAAAATGTGTTCGTGGTTACTCATTTGTGCACATCTCATAGAGATGTGATATCTTGGCTCACGGCACCATAATATAACCCTAACACCCTCTCCGTCCGAGGGCCGGGCCGCATCCGTCGCTATCCTGGTTCACGGGAGCATACTTGTGATGCACTTCTGGCCGTGTCCGTCGCTCCCAGTTCACAGGACCATGGATGCAACCCAGCAGAGCTACATTCTTACTTGTCTAGTGGTGGACCCCTCAAGGGTGACCAGACTTAGTGGGGGGTGCCCTTTTCTCTACCCTGCAACCTCTCTCCCACAGAAGAGACGTTGCGAGCCTGTCCTTGTTTTATCGTTATTTCCATGGCAGATGCTCGTCTGAACTCCAATCTCTGGTCCCCCCTCGCCAATCTTTCACGAAAAACACCCGTCTAGCTGAATCGACTGTGAAAAATTTCCCCCACTCTATATCTGTGCCTAAATCAAAACGCAGATTCCATGAACAAAGCTTCTTTCTTAGAACTGCACGCCTGTGGAACTCTGTTCCGTCTGCCTGCTTCCCTCCGGACTACAACTTGGATGTCTTCAAGTCCAATGTTAACAAATTCCTAATGAACCGCCCCCTTAAGTAAACATTTCAGCAAATCTCCTCACTAACGTAATGTACTTGCAATAACCCTTATCCCTGAGTGGCTTCCGGGCCTTGATAAGTGGTGATCACTGTGTAAAAAAAAAAAAAAAAAAAAAGACTCTCACGAGAACAAGAGCTTTCAACTTAGCTCTTATGAATGTTTTGCACCCCCCCCCCAGGCGGAGTGAGAGCGATGTGGACGCCTCGATGCCAGCTAGTAAAAAAGGCCCTAACTCTAAAAAAAAACAATGTTTTTTATCAAAATCAGTAATTCCCCTTCCACCTTTCTGGAGTTATTCTTTCTTTTCTCTTCCCTTTCTCTCTTTCTCTTCGTTCCCTATTAATCTTATTCTTTTTCTTCTCTCATAAACTCCTTTCTCTATCCCCTTATTTTATATTCTTTTCATTTCCTCTTTTCTTGTGAACGTCTTCTTCGTCTTTCGTGATCATATCTCTCCCTAGGTTCAATTTTATTTATTTATCTGTCCAACTTATCACTGGTTTGGTGGCTTGGTAGTTAAATACAACAGGTTGACCGAAATGACAACATCTCACAGACGCCAAATCAGACCTTTTGAACCCAAGTCATTGTACCTGTCTCACTCAATTAGTAGTTAAAATTCATTTTTACCAAATCCAACTAGAAAAACAATCTCTTGTTTCACGAATCCTATTATCAGATTTTATATTTTCTATTCATTGAAAAAGAAACTATTTCTTTCTGGTGGACAGAAATCTCATAAACATCTGTTTTTCCTTGACCAAGTGTCAGCATGCCCCCCTAACCATACCTCATCCTCTCCCATCTTCTCTTCCTCTATTTGAAAAGCAAGATCATCTGGTGTCGCCAGGGATCTCGTCACACACACACACATATATATATATATATATATATATATATATATATATATAAATAATTATATATATATATATATATATATATATATATATATATATAATTATTTACTATAATAATTATCAAGTACCTACAGATACCGCCTTCAACGACCGTTTACATCCAACCTTGGTGCTGTAGGTTTCCTTTTTTATCTTTTTAATATCACCGAGGTCATATGTAACTATAATCCTAAAAGTGACAATCTCTAACGTTACATTCTCAAACGTTACATACCTAAACGTTACAAGATTCATCTATTTTAATTTTCGATATATTGTTACATTTCTAAGATAAACCTACTTTCGTTTAATAATTATAGAAATATTTCCAACCATCAGTTTGCCATGACCAACAGCAGCCTACCTGAGATTCCATCATTCAAAAACCTAAAATTCACAAGAAACATGGAACAAACACATAATAGAAGATACTGCAAATTCTGCTGCAAAGAAAAGTGGGCAACCTCTGTCGGGTAAGGAAACTAGTCACACCTACAAGTATCCTATAATCAGTGGATCCACCATTTGCACATGCATGGGGCAAGGTGCCCGGTGTATTTTTGCCATGTCTGGATTAGTACATCAACCACTATCTACTCAGAGAGCAAAAATAGGTCACATACTATTTTTTAAAGTTACAGCTTGTGTCACATCACTGCAATGTTTCATCTCTGTGCTCGTTTTGCAAGTATTTCTTCCATAGAATGTGTTCCGATGAACACGATACAAACACGACTAAAGCAAAATCACACCTCTTCACTATAGAGATCACCAGATGCCGGAAAATATTCTACTTTAATAGCCTCTCGTTCCTGGCCACTATCATTACTAATTCTTCAACTAATATGTCAGGTATTGTTACCGGATCAGACTTTCTGAACATATCAGCTCTCTGACCAAAAATGCACCGAACATCGATTTCCATGAATAAACGAATAGAAAAAAAATTTTTCTATTCGTTTATTCATGGAAATCGCTCCAGGCAAGGCGTGAAGCCACTTAATGTAAGGTGTTAACAAGAACGAAAGATGATCATCACAAAGACAGAAGATGCCTATTGACCTTAATCTTTAAAAGACCAAGGTTAGAAGTAGAGGGGAAACAGTGATCAGGAAGAGAGTTACACACGCATGCGGTACTAGAAAATAAACTACTGGAATAGGAAGCTGTATTACAATGGATTATCAAACAGCGAATTGATGGAGACCACTAGACTAAAGAGTTAAACGAGCTGTAACAAAGGAAGCAGGAAATAAATCAGACATTTCTGAAGAATGCATCCTATTATAATCTTTAAGTAAAGACTGAGACTAGTACTACCACGTCTGTGAGAGAGGTTGCAAAAAAGAAGATAGTGGAAACAATTAAAACGCATTTACAACTGCAAAACTCAATCATGCTCTGCAAAGTGAAAAAACAAAAACATCAAATTTTCCTCGACAAAGCAACCAAACAATGCACGATGAAAAAATATACGATAATATAAAGAATTCGAAGTATAAAAACTCTGATCCAAATAAATGGATTAGGCATTAAATAACCTTAAAATGGTCGATATGTCGTAAATTTAGAAATTCTTCTCTATAAGCTGAGTGAATATTTGGCATTACTTCAGCTACAGCGTTTCATTTGGGGATTCATAAATGATCTTTTGTCTTATATCCGAAGTTACTAAGAATAAGCTTCTTTCCTTTAATAATTACATGGAACTTTCTCGACCACCAATAGCCATGACTATTAACACTCTACTAGAGAGCTCCCGCCTCTGTCTCCTCGTCGTAATGTCACGTCTATGTGTTTGTTTACAAGTACTTTAATGGAATGTGCTCCGATGAACTCATCGCACATTGCTGTCTTGATGTACATACATCAAACAAGCCTAGCAGCAAAAGCATACTCCAAAAGGCCATGTACTCTAATAGTTTCTTCCCTTGAACTGCTAGACTTTGAAATTCACTTTCTGTGCCGGCTTCCTTGTCTGCAGAAGTTTTAATGCAATGTGAAGAGACATCTGGATAGTCTCTTCGAATAGTTTTCTGTGGTCATGGCCCCAAATAGCAGCCTCTTACGTTCAAGTTGCAAGATGTCTTGTTTAAAGTGAATAAGAGTATATATATATATATATATATATATATATATAAAAGAACTGAATATATATAAAAGTGAATAAGATTAAATATATATATATATATATATATATATATGCAGACATTTTCACTTATATATATATATATTTAATCTTATTTACTTTTATATATATTCAATTCTTTTATATATATATGTATACATAAAAGAATTTAATATATATAAAAGTGAATAAGATTATATATATACAGACATTTTCACTTATATATATACATATATATATATATTCTCTTATTCACTTTTTTATATATATATACATATATATATATGCACACACATACAGACATTTTCACACACACACACACACACACACACACACACACACACACACATATATATATATATATATATATATGTATAAAAGAATTGAATATTTATAAAAGTGAATAAGAGTATATATCTATATACATATAAAAATGTAATTTTGGTTCGTTAAAAGCGAATAAAACCATATTTCTACGTTACCAATTTAATTGAAATTTTCAGAAATTCTATTTTTAAAGTCAAGGAATGTTTTTATGTTATTAAAATAATTTAACATTGCGAATTATAAAAATATTAAATTAAATAAAAAATATTTTTCGTAACTGCGAGATTATCGCCATTTTATTTCCGGTAGAAATTAGCCTTTCACTTATTGAGATAAGTATTATTTGTATTAATTTTTATGATACTCATGCAGAGCGTGATCCGTGCTGAAATAATGTTATTATTTAAAAAGTCATTCTTAACATGGGGGAGGGAAGGATGTTTTGTACCTATTCTGTACTTTAACCTTACAATTGAATAAATAAAAAAAAACATATCGTAAAACGTTAATTAAACGTGGAAATATGTTTTAAAAAATAGCGCGGATCGCTTTCTGCATTAGCACCATTTTTATTTATTGCGGACTATTATTCTCATCTTTATTTGTTGTTTTACGACTTTTCGGCCAACTATTCCTCTGGCCTTCATGAAAAGAAGTAAGTCATTTTATAAATGTTCAGTAACTTTTTCCTTTTATTATTCTTAAAGAGTAAAACTTTTCTTATTCATGAAAAGAGTTAAGCCTACGTAAATACATAAATGTTTGTACACGTGAAAAATTATCAATAAATGGTTTAGTTACTTTAAAAAAAATTATTTATGAAAATAATGTTTGTAAAAGTGCGAAAGGCGACGTTGTACAACCATCATTGCTATGCTTAATTTCTATAATCATTATTTCGACATTTGAAAGTGGTGCTTACTTTTTAGTTACAACGTTCTGATAAATCAGTCACCCATTTTGTAAGCAATAAAAAAAAAACGGGGTATATCAAAACCATAGAAAGTAAAGTAAAAATAATATGTGCCTCTACCACATTTGTAAGTCAGAAATATATTTGTTTCTCAAAAAAAAAATAGATTGAACATGACTTTTTTTTATTGTTTTTATGAAAATAAAGTTTCGAGTTTAAAAAAAAATTTTTTTTAACTTATTTAGTTAGTTAGTTAAAAGTCAGTTTTGGGGTGTTTTTTTTTTAAATTGTTTTTATGAAAGGTGATTTTTTTTTTTCAAAACTTTGGTTTTTTAAAAAAAGTTTTTTTAAGTATTATAAATTTCACTAACATGCTGGAGAAATGTTTAATAATTTGGTATTTTTTTTTTAGATTAGGTCCACCTCCACAATTTTCCTTTCAATGACGATATTTATAGGTTTCCGAGTATGCTGAACACGCAAATCGCATTGAAATTTTGCGGAAATAAATAGTAGTATTATGCATTGTATTCTTCGGCGGCCATCTTTTTACGTGCACACGCGCCATAAACCAATACACGGACATAAAAAAGATGGCCGCCAAAGATTACAATGCATAATACAACTTTTTATATCTTCATAACTACTTATTTCTGTAAAATTTTTAATGCGATTTTCGTATTCAGCATAGTCGAAAACCATTTCAAGTTGTCATTGAAAACAAAATTGAGGAGGTGGACCTAATCTAAAAATTTACCAATAATTTTTCATCCCGTACGCCTCCCGATACATTGCTTCGTCAACATGCGACCATTTTATATCTCCCGAAGACACTTCCGTATTAAAAAAAAAAAATGAGTGACCGATTTACCAGAACGTGGTAACTAAAAAGTGAGTACCCCTTTCAAATGTTGAAATGATTTTTTTTTCAATTTTTTTTCATAATCCGGTTAGTGTTCAATCAATAATAATCCAGTGAAAAAATTTCAAAAAACCTATCAGTATAGAAACTCCGCCACGTAAGTAAATAAATAAAAAATGTTACGTGCGCATGCGTTAGCCTTGACTAGGGGGTACTAAGGGAATGACCATTAAATAATTCTGCGGGTCGCCAGATAGATAAAGATACGAGAATCCTTATGGAAAAAGAGCTATGAGAGCCCAAAGGCTAATCACAAATAGCATAATGAAGTGAGAGAAAGGTAAAATATACCGTAAGTACGTACGAAGATATAACCTTGTATTTCTTTTTAGAGACGAATGAATGTGAGATATCTCTGCTGGATCTTGGAAGCTCTGATGAGAGAAAAGAAAAAATCACAAAAATCGGGGCATTAGATAGTATTTAGTGCGCATATAGGTATTTTGGCGCAAAGGAGTTAGTTAGCTAAGGGTGATATTTTCTAAGTCTTCATCAAGTTCCAAGGGTCCAAGCAAGGAAATCCGAGCGAATCAGTGGATGAAAGGTATATCTTAAACTTTGGAAGCTAACCACAAAGATAAAGGAGATTTGAGAATGTCCCAAAAAGATAAGGTAGTAAAAAAAAAAGCTCTAATTAATAGAAGAACCATACGGAAGAAAGGATCAAAGACACATTTGGACGAAGAGTCGTCGATTTCGTAAAGCGGTAAAATGAGACCTCAGTTTACGGCATAAGGGTGGCTGGATGAAGCAGCTGACGTGAGTTATAGGAGGTACTACCTTATACCCAAAAGGAATATGCCAGGGAGGTCAGATAGAGAGTCTGGTCTAAAAAAAAAAAAAAAATTATGAAGTCAGTTGGAAAAGGGCTGACTTGAGAAAAAAAGAGTTTCGTTTTTTTTTTGTTCTATGGCGTGTGATCTTTCTTAGCCAAGTGGTTATATAGTTATAGAACAATTGTACTAGAATAAAAATACGTACATTTTTTGTAAATAAGGGTTGTAGGGATGTTCCAATAACAGCAGCCTGTTCTTGTAAGTGAGTAAATATGAAATAGGATAGTCAAGGATTCGAACTTGCGAAGCTAGATTTGGAATTGCGAGTTCCAATCATAAGTTAAAATATATACAGAATTTTATTGAAAATAAGGAATGTGGAATTGCCATTGTTTTATTCACACAAAATAGTTAGATATCTGTTTGGTGGAAAAGGAATGTAATGATGAGTTTTGTTTCTGTTATAAAAATGAAAATTAAAATAAGGCATTTAAAAACGGACAATCGCAAATGTGGGTTACGAAAATTAGGTTAGAGGGTCGATTTTGTAAGAAACATGTGAATAACAATGCATGACAATGCATGCTTAAACACGGAGGCATGTCATGCTATGCGTCTGAAAGGCACGTGCTGATCATGCAATAACGTCATGAGTTATGAATTTAGTTAGATAAGCCAGAATCAGAATCAGTCAGTTGGAAGGAGCGAGAGGAGTTGGACGGGAAAAGCTAGAAGAGTCAAGGCACCCGCTGAGAAGCGAGAGGTTTTAGAGGTAACTATGTAAACTATGTAAACAACTTTGAATCCCTGAACTACCGAATCATGTCCGACCGATCGAAGAAATAAACGTATCATCATGTGTTTTTATAACTGCCGTCTTGTGTTTTATCATTCTACCAAAACAAAGATAAAGTGAAATTGTATTAATATGAACTTTGTGTTTATAAAAATGTACACCTGTCAAAACGTAAATATCAAACGCACTATCGGTCTATCTATCAAGATATTCATAAATCTCCTCTCATTGTGCATTACATATCGTCGGTTCTCCTGTATTAACATGTACCCTGTCTATTATATATACGGAACTGTCTCTCGTTTTATATATACCCTGTTTATGTCTCCAATATGCTATCTCCACAAACATGAACCTCTAAGACTCTCTTACTAACAAGAACACTTGATAAGACAGTAGGTAACACACACACACACACACACACACACACACACACACACATATATATATATATATACTCTTATTCACTTTTATATATATTCAATTCTTTATATATTTAATATATATATATATTATATAAAAGAATTGAATATATATAAAAGTGAATAAGAGTATATATATATATATATATATATATATATATATATATATATATATATATATATATATATCGATAGAGTGTGTGTAGATTGTTTTTTTAATGGAGATGCAAATTTTCTTCTTGGTTATTTTTTGCCGACAATTAAATTATAATAAAATGAATGTTGACATCTAGGTGAAGGCTATATTTGCATTCGTTTCAATGCAAACGGCGAAAGTGGGTGTGTTCATCATGTGTTGGGGAAATTTTATCTTCTATTACTAATTAAAATATTTCGAGTAATTTTTTGTATTATGAGGAAGTGGGGTGTTTATTGCGTCATTGCCCGGATGTTTGGATGTGTATGTTGAGCCAAAAAAAAGAAAAAGTGGTAGTAGGAAGGCAGGCTCGAACCCGTACCGTAAAGGAGGAAAAGAACGGGGGAAAAACCTGACGTCTTTGCTATTCCGACGACCGCCAAACCGGAAGTGACATTCATTTTAATTAATTCCCTGTTAGTTGATTCGGTTTTCTAATAGGATAATCATCTTTAGTTAACTATTACGTGTAATTATATTCATGCAGATATTCTACATGATTTATACTTGCGTAATATTTGCGTAAAAAGTTTATAGTAAACAAAAAATGGTTTCCATATATATTTATGCATACGTATCTATTTTTGTTTAACAAATTTTGCCTACCAAACTCCTCCTAGCGTTTTTGGTCTACAGGCATGAACCTTCATATATAAGGTATTTGAATCCATGCAAAACTTATATGTGGGTTTTAGCCCGGAAGAATCGGTGCAAAAGTGTGAAAAATAAAAAAAATGGAATTTGTCAGGTGAAAGTTGAACGGCAGCATTACGAATGCATAACGTAGTAACTAATGGTTCATGTTTTAATTTTTAGCCTAAACATGTTTTCATAGCCCAGTCATTGACGGCAGGGGCAAAATAAATCGTGAGCTGAACGTTTTGGTTTCGATTCTCGGTGGCGGCGCATAAGTCTTTTCTTTTTTATACTTTCTAAATCATTACTATATATTACTTCCAATCTCTCTCTCTCTCTCTCTCTCTCTCTCTCTATATATATATATATATATATATATATATATATATATATATATATATATAAAATGAAAATGTCTGTCTGCCTTTTCTCTATGGTAGTTAAAGAAGACAATTATACAGACAGGCATTACTTTACATATTCACACTTTTTAATATATACATATGCACATAACCTTATGAGCCCGAGCAAAGCCGGGAGGAACTGCTAGTATATATATATATATATATATATATATATATATATATATATATATATATATATATATATATATATATGTTGCATAGAGGCGAGACTAGATGTTACCTGGCAAGAAAAGCATACAAGGGAAAAGTAAGATAACATATAATTGCCTTGTTAACCTCAACTCTAACTATAAACATTATCCCCGACTTCGACTCCAATAACGATGACAACCAAGATATCAACATGCCAAAAAATATCTTTACAAAATACAATTTCTAAATTAATAATCATCGATTATCTTAAATTCATAAATTCATAATAGTCTTCGATTATTCTGTCCGGTGTTCTCCGGGAGCTTACAGTTTAACACCCCCACACACATTATATATATATATATATATATATATATATATATATATATATATATATATATATATATATATATATATAACAAAAATGTATTGATTTTGTTTTCTGCAACCCTTGATAGTGTGCAACTTTTTTTTTTACCTTGATAAGTTTTGCTCTGTTAAAGATTCAGTCTTTGCTTCCTATCTTGTGTTGAGCATATTGGGAAGTGATATACAAACTGCCATTAGCGTATTAAGCGACGTTCTTTGTGTAAACAAATCGAGCGGAGGCATTTGGACGATGTCAAAACATCGTTAATTCATTACCCAGACAGCATCAGCCGCATAGCGTAATGGTGAGAAGCCTTGACCTTGACTGTCATTTGGGTGGTCGGGTTTCGATCCTGGCTTGAAGCAGTTGCCTGTCTAGCCGTACTGATGAGCTGTGAAACAGCGAACAGTACTGTATGTGGATGACTATATATATATATATATATATATATATATATATATATATATATATATGAATAAAAAAGAATGCGAAAAGTATAAAAGCTTATAACTTTTCTTTATTCGTTTTTAATTGGTGACGTGCAGGAATACAAAATAATAATATTATGAAAAAAAATTAAAAACCTTTTTTCATAAGTACATAATTTTCGACTGATCCTTCAGTCTTCATCGGTGTAGTATATATATATATATATATATATATATATATATATATATATATATATATATATATATATGTGTGTGTGTGCGTGTGTGTGTGTGTGTGGATTTCTGCCTTTGGATTATTATGGACCATCTTCTTCCAATTACGGTATTTCCTTGGATTTTACTTGTGCAAATGGAAATTCAATTAACTTTCTTGAAGTTATACATTTGGATTTTACCGTCACTGGATTATTTATCTTCCACCAGACTATCCATTTATGTGTAATCACCTTTTTCTTCACCATATTCCCTCTGCTTCACTGTTTTTGTTTTCAAGTAAGATCTTTGACTTACTTGTTGTTTCATCAAATACTTTTGAATGCAAAATCCGATCCCGCATTTTGCTATCCTCTGATGAGAAGGAAAGTATTTCTTCGAAACTCCGCGGATTAAGGACTATCCATTTATCTAGTGTTTCCTTTTCAGATTAAATATGTTTTTAACTCATTTCAAAGTGATTTTTAACAGGTTTTATTAACTGTTTGCTCGTATATATAAACACGAATGCCCACAAATACGAACACTGCTACAAGTGTATATGTTCAGGTGGGAGTGAAATTAAACTAAAGATACTTTCTTTTGATGAATTCATATTGTTTGATTTTTGTTTGATTTGTCATACATGGAGCTAGTCTCTCGCTACAAATCTACTGTAAAACTTTGTATTAAATATTGTTGTCATATTTTGATTGATCCCATCTTCGTCCCATCTGGAGGTTCGTGGTGGAATATTTCTGTAATTTTTTTGGTTCCACCCTTCCCTCATCTGCAACTTCTCTCTCACGCAGATGATGTGGCTAGTCGCATTCTTTTCTATACATTCTATTATGGCTTTTGTGTTCTTTTGAATTCTCTTCTCTTTTCCTGCTTCCTTTGTTCTAACTCGTTTGACTCGTTTATCCAATGGTCTTCACAAATGGGTTTTGATCGAAATTTAAATAAGAATTCTAGAGATAAGGATTAGTATCACTGTGTTTTGATTTTAATGTGGCATAAAAGCGGTGCAAAGTTGTTTGAATTAAATAGAAATTTTATATTTCGTTTGGAAATCTTTGATGTTTCATTTGAATTTCATCAGAATTTGCAAATGCAAATGACATAAAATGAAAACGGATTTTTAAATAAGAAAAACTAATACAAGAATGATCGAACTTGATGCGTTCAGTCGATCAGTGCGGTTGAGAGTGACAGACCAACGGACATTTGATGGTAACAAAATGAGCCAAAATCAGTCTCTGATAACTTTAGTATTGTCTGTAATTATATACTTGTTAACTACGCCTTTGGATTATTCTTTTTTGCCTTTAGAGGTCACAACAGTAAAAACATTTCAGACGACAGGGTTTATGTAGTCACGCTTTAAGGGCAAAAAAAAAAACATCTTATATTTGTTTTGTAAGTTAGGGTTTAAAAAACATACTGTAAAAGAAGAGCAATAGCAATGAATGAGAAAGACAAGTTATACAAATATTAATTGAAATTTATAAGCCTTCCCTTCTTTGCTCATAAAATTAAATTTGCATACGTGATTATTCATTCTCTTTCATTATATAGAATATTAATGAATTAATTATAATAGTAATAACAATAATAATTATAATAAAGAAATAAGAAGAAGAAGAAGAAGAAGAAGGAGAAGAAGAAGAAGAAGAAGAAGAAGAATTTTCAACCAGAAAATTCGAATGGAATTCGGGATAGAAACAAAGTTAAACGAAGACTATAAAAGTTCTTTAACTCCAAGGCGAAGTCTTGGTACTTTAACTAAATCCAATTCCTTGCAGATCGTTAGATAATTAGAGACTTTATTTTAAAGAATAGGTTTTTGTTTCGAATAAGTTATTGCGTAACAATTCATAATTTGAACGCAAACGTTTTCCTCAAATTAATATTCACACACGTGAAGATGAAGCCCGCGTCGTTCCTCTTCGACTTATCTGTGGGAATGTAGGGAAAACTGTGGAAACCAATAAAGAAGTCAAGAAACGGTTTACTGTTGAAGCATTTGCGTGTGTGTGCGTCTGTGTAATCAAGCTGCCGGAAAGAATCAAGATGGCGGAAAGAATCAAGATGCCGAAAAGAATCAAGATGACGGCGCCCACAATTTTATGACTAGTGATCTCGCAAAGTGACACAAAATGTCACTGTTCGTATTCAGATTAGGTGGGCGTCGACTGCAAAAAAATTAACCGCGTGTAGAACGCACACAGACTATTGCAGAAGAATCCGATGGAGACTGTTGTTGCGTGTTACTTAGTCACTTTGCTTTCTAGCCTTTCCCCCCTCCCTTTTTGTGTTACAAGCTATTTCGGCGTTATGGACAAATTCGTTAAGTAATTACAGTCTATTTTAAAGAATAGTTTTCGCTTGTAATGTTACTGTATAACAATTCATAACTTAAAAAAAAAGTTTTTCTCCACTTCATATTCGTTATATTTTGCGGATTTTTTGCCATTTGACTTATTGCCTTCGACTGTCGCTGTTCAATGAACATTAAACTGAATATAATTTAAACATCAACAAACAGCCATTTGAAGCACTACTGAATTTGCTTGATAGCAATTGAACGAGATGAGGAGCAATGTTTAATGTTTTTTTTTTTGGATTTCGTACGATGTCACACAAATTTTTAACGCTGCAATACAGAAAATATAGGTGGGTATACGTATATAGATAAATCTCTAACATGTTTTAGTTCAAATTACAGAGTGCTCCAAAAGTCTTGGGCACATTTTGACATTGAATATCTCGAGAACTACAAAGGATATAAAAACGCATCTGGTGTATTAAAAAAGCTTGCAATCTCAAGTTTTTCATTGAATGTGCAAAGATGCTCAATGTGAGCACCATTGGTCACATTACACACATCAAGTCGATAGTCCAATTCTTGTCAAACGCATCCGAGCATTACGTTGAAAATGGTTGCAACAGCTTTTGTTATTCGTGAATTCAGCTCATCCACGTCTCTTGGAATGGGAGAAACATAGACCAGTCCTTTCACAAATCCCACAAAAAATCGCAGGGTGTGACATCTGGCGATCTGGAGATCTGGGAGGCCAGGGCATGAGATCGTGATCATCTTGCCCAGATCGTCCAAGCCATCTGTCTGGCAGTGTTGTGTTCAGAAACTGTCTAACCCTGAGGCTCCAGTGTAGTGGTACCCCAGCCTGTTGGAGATGAAGTCACCAGACTGTCACTCAATGAGGACTTGAAATGTGCTCAAGACTTTTGTATTATTTTCATCATTATTACCATAAAAAGAATGAGAACAGTAAGGATGAAAAAACGTGAAACGAAGAGGAAGACGAGTAAGAAAAAGAAAAAGATGAAGAAGAGGAAAAATTTAATGGATAAAGATAATGAACTCGAATGCAAAGAACATACGATAAAGAAGAAGAAAAGGGGGATAACAAGAATAAATTATAATTACGCTTTCCAATAATGGTGGTAACAGAGTAACTATGACCAATCCAGAGGCAATCTCTATTATTCCTGTACTTTGTGCAAATTAACTCTACCTCTTTATCATCTTTTATTTCTTTTCGATCTTTTAAGGTCACAATGCAAGCATTAAAAAAATTACATAACGCATGGTTGGTCAAACACAACACGGATGCCTAACTCAATTCTAAGCATAGAGCACGTAAACCAACATTAAATCAAAACAAATCCAAGTTCACAATAAGACTTGAAAAACCAGTTTTAGAAACCAAATGAAAGACTACTTATTTAAATATGTTTTTAGAGAAGGGTGTTGTAGTTTGCTTGAAGCATTGTGGCTAGTGTGAAAGGAGTTGTGTTTGAAGGCTATATCAATGCGGTTTGTGGGAAACATTGTGGACACGAGTTAGCATAAAATAAATTAATTCAATTATTAAAATAAAATAATATATACATATGTACGTGTACGCATGTGTGTATGTACATGTACGTAGGCGTGTACGCGTATATATATATATATATATATATATATATATATATATATATTGACGTATACACTTTAACAGGGAAACTAATCTAAGCACAACTAGAGTGATCTCCCTTAGATCATTTACACAAACCGGATATTACACGACATCAACACAGCAGTCGTTAATATTTCAAATACACACTAAAAGCGTAATAACCAAAAATTTATATGCATTAAAAAAAAAGCTACAATAATTCCTAATAATACTTAATATCCATCACTACTCGTATCCCGGAAATTGATTTGCGACACTGACTTCCGGAAATAAAGAACAATTAAATAAATAAAGCAGGTAAATGAAAGCATCACCGAACAGCTGTACACGTTTTCCATTGAAGAAGAGATACTATTCTCGAAAATTAGGGACATAAACACCTACCATCTTGTACGACACATTATGTTGAGAAATAAACGTAATATAATCGAAAATTATTGAAAATTCCTTTTAATATTATCATTATTCTTTTATACGCTAACTTGTGTCCACGGTTGTTCCTACGAACCGCATTGATATAGCCTTCAAACACAACTCCCTTCATATTTTTAAAGTGCGCCGTAAAAGTACAGAGTAGTTAACACACACAAAATAAATAAATTAAAATACACAGAAAATCTTTATCCTCCAGAGGCTTTCGGGCCTTGATAAATGGTGATTTTGATAGAAATAAAAGTGAGATATAAAAATGTCTATTAATGTATTTTTTTATATTTACGAGTTACCGAGTGTTAACTGTTCTGGACTTTTGGGGATTCTTCACAGAAGAGCCTCATGTGTTTGCAGGGGAAAAGAAAAGAGTTTTGACGATTTTAAACCGCCACACGACACTATTCACCTGTTACATGTTTTAGGATATCTCAATATAAGATATTTTGATTGCAAAAATTCCCCTCTGCTCCAAAGTACCGTAGGTGTGGAACAACAGATGCCACATACAAATTTATTGTCTAGACTATTAGCCACTGTCTTGTGTAACTTTAGAACGATATTTGAGACATATTTAGTCGTTATAATAAAATCCTACATTTCATTTTAGGAGTTACACCATCACGATCGCAACCATCTTTAGAGGAAGTAATTCCTATTTTCTTCTCTAAATATTAAGTCCTCCAACCGCCCCCAGTCAACACCGGAAGGAAATATACACATTCTACAGATATTGTGCTTGCACTTTTCGTAATTGGACCATAAACCCATATACATAACATAATATTTCCCTTTTCCGTCACATAAATAATAAAGTCGCCCCAAACAAATTTCGCTCATTCTGATTGGCTGAGCTCTGATCATTTCTATATTCTATATTCGCATGCTAAACGAACGCCAATGTACCATTCAAATATGGCGTTGCAATGATACCTACTTCTGCCCTCTGAGTAAATTACTGCGTTCATTTTCTTACATTTATATAGAATTCATTAATACGGATTTAGGGTCTTTTTTCGTAATGTTCCTATAAAAATATTTTATTTTATTGTTACAAATTACGATGCTTTATTTATATAAAAAAGCAAAAATAAATCCTTGCGTTTTGTATTTACTACTGAAAACAATAACTTTAGTAAAGGTATTTTTCGTTTAAACAAAATAATAAATTTTCACTAAGATTTAAATAAAAGTAATTAGTTTATTATATTTTGCGATCTTTATTTGATAAATACTAAAAATTTCATTAAAATTGGTTAATCTCCTGATTTTTTATGATTTTTTAAGCAAAGGTAGGGGTCAAAATATTTATACATTTTGAGCATCGGCATTGGATAAAACATTGGATGGTAGAACGGTGGCCCTTGATATATCTAAGGCTTTTGACAGGGTATGGCACGATGGTCTTCTAAGGAAAATTAGATCATATGGAATCACTGGAAGAATTCATAATGTAATTAAATCCTTCTTAAGTAATAGAAACATCAAAGTTGTCCTCGACGGACATACATCCAAACAATATGACATAAATGCGGGAGTACCTCAGGGGTCTATCCTTGGACCTCTATTATTCCTGATATTCATAAACGACCTCCCTGATAATATTGTTTCGGAGATGGGTATATTTGCCGATGACACCATTCTCTATAACAGATATGAGGGGAAAACAAATGAACACCTATCCAAGGAAATGGCAGAAACACTAGAGGACGACCTCCAATCCGTAGTGGAATGGGGACAAAAATGGTTGGTCACATTCAATGCTGCTAAGACTAAGCTTGTTTCCTTCAATAACTACAAGACACCTTCTCTACCACCAATAGCAATGGCCAAGAACACATTGCCTGAAAGTACTTCTTTTAAACTCCTCGGCCTAACGTTTACAGGGAATATGAACTGGAATAGATATATTGAGAGCATTGCCAAGGCTGCTGCAAGGAAGGTTGGCTCCCTCTACCGTGCTAGAAAACTACTTACGCCTGCCAGTATCCTATACCTCTATAAGGCAACCATTCGTCCATGTATGGCGTACTGTTTTCACATCTGGGCTGGTGCATCTGCTGCTTGTCTCTCGCTCCTGGACAGGGTTCAAAAAAGAGTCGCCAACCTGATAGGTCCTGAACTGTCATCTAGGCTTCAACCTCTGCCCTATCGACGAGATGTTGCATCCCTCTGCCTGTTCTACAAATACTTTAATGGTGAATGCTCTGACGAACTGCAAACACTTGCACCTCCCCGACGTAACTACCCCCGACAAACCCGACAAGCTACTAAGTCTCATCCCTTTACAGTAGAGATCCCTATGTGCAAGTAAGCCTTTTACTCCAATAGTTTCTTCCCCAGAACTGCGGGTCTTTGGAACTCCCTTCCGGGATTCTGCTTTCCCAACTGCAAGGATATGCAGAAGTTCAAGTGTAATGTTAACAAACATCTTTCTACTCTTCTCCCCTCATAATGACCCCGCCTATTAATTCACTAATAGTAGCCCCTGCTTCAAAGTGGCAATGTGCCTTGTTTGGGGTGAAAATTGAATTAAAAAAAATGTAACAATGTTTCATGCTTGTCTCTCGCTCCTGGACAGGGTTCAAAAAAGAGTCGCCAACCTGATAGGTCCTGAACTGTCATCTAGGCTTCAACCTCTGCCCTATCGACGAGATGTTGCATCCCTCTGCCTGTTCTACAAATACTTTAATGGTGAATGCTCTGACGAACTGCAAACACTTGAACCTCCCCGACGTAACTACCCCGACAAACCCGACAAGCTACTAAGTCTCATCCCTTTACAGTAGAGATCCCTATGTGCAAGTAAGCCTTTTACTCCAATAGTTTCTTCCCCAGAACTGCGGGTCTTTGGAACTCCCTTCCGGGATTCTGCTTTCCCAACTGCAAGGATATGCAGAAGTTCAAGTGTAATGTTAACAAACATCTTTCTACTCTTCTCCCCTCATAATGACCCCGCCTATTAATTCACTAATAGTAGCCCCTGCTTCAAAGTGGCAATGTGCCTTGTTTGGGGTGAAAATTGAATAAAAAAAAAATGTAACAATGTTTCATGTTCTTCATGTTACAATGCTTCCGTTCTTCATGTTACAATCTTTCATGTTCTTCATGTTACAATGTTTTTGTTCTTCATGCTACAATGTTTTTGTTCTTAATGCTACAATGTTTCATGTTCTTCATGTTACAATGTTTCTGTCCTTCATGTTACACTGCTCCTGTCCTTCATGTTACACTGCTCCTATCCTTCATGTTACAATGTTTCTATCCTTCATGTTACAATTTTTCTGTTATTCATGTTACAATGTTTCATGTTCTTCATGTTACAATGTTTATGTTCTTCATTGTACAACGTTTCTTTTCTTCATGTTACAATGTTTCATGTTTTTAATGTTAAAATGTTTCTCTCCTTCATGTAACAATCCTTCATGTTCTTCATGTTACAATGTTTCTGTCCTTCATGTTACAATGATTCTGTCCTTCATGTAACAATATTTCATGTTCTTCATGTTACAATGTTTGTGTTCCTCATGTTACGATATTTCTGTCCTTCAAGTTACAATGTTTCTGTTCTTCATGTTACAATATGTCATGTTCTTAATGTTACAATGTTTATGTCCGTCATGTTACAATGTTTACTGTTCTTCATGTTACAATGTTTCTGTTCTTCATGTTACAATCTTTCATGTTCTTCATGTTATGATATTTTTGTTCTTCATGTTACAATGTTTTTTTCTTCATGTTACAATGTTTCTTTTCTTCATATTACAATGTTTTTTCTGCATGTTACAATGTCTCCTTTCCTCATGTTACAATTTTTCTTTTCTTCATGTTACAATGTTTCTGTTTTTGATGTTACAATCTTTCATGTTCTTCATGTTACAACGTTTTTGTTCTTCATGATACAATGTGTCTGTTCTTCATGTTACAATGTTTCTGTTCTTGATGTTACAATGTTTCTGTTCTTCATGTTACAATGTTTCTTTCTGCATGTTACAATGTCTATGTACTTCATATTACAATGTTTCTTTCCTTCATGTAACAATGTATCTGTTCTTTATGTTACAATCTTTTATGTTCTTCATGTTACAATGTTTTTGTTCTTCATGTTACAATGCTTTTGTTCTTAATGTTACAATGCTTTTGTTTTTCATGTGACAATGTGTCTGTTGATCATGTTACAATGTTTCGTGTTCTTCATCTTACACTGTTTCTTTTCTTCATGTTACAATGTTTTTGTTCGTCATGTTACAATATTTCATGTTCTTCATGTTACAATGTTTTTGTTCTTTATGGTACAATGTTTCTTGTTCTTTATGTTACAATGTTTCTGTTCTTCATGTTACAATGTTTTATGTTCTTCATGTTACAATGTTTCTGTCCTTCATGTTACAATGTTTCTTTTCTTCATGTTACAATGTATCTGTTATTCATGTAACAGTGTTTCTGTTCTTCATGTTACAATGTTTCATGTTCTTCATGTTACAATGTTTTTGTTGTTCATGTTACAATGTTTAATGTTCTTCATGTTACAATTTTTTGTTCTTCATGTTACAATGCTTCCGTTCTTCATGTTACAATCTTTACTGTTCTTCATGTTACAATGTTTTGTTCTTCATGCTACAATTTTTTTGTTCTTAATGCTACAATGTTTCATGTTCTTCATGTTATAATGTTTCTGCCCCTCATGTTACGATGTCCTGTCCTTCATGTTACAATGTTTCTATGCTTCATGTTACAATTTTTCTGTTCTTCATGTTACAATGTTTCATGTTCTTCATGTTACAATGTTTCTGTCCTTCATGTTAACATGGTTCTATTCTTTATGTTACAATGTCTTATTTCTTCATGTTACAATGTTTCATGTTCCTCTTGTTACAATGTTTTTGTTCTTCATGTTACAATGTTTTTGTTTTTCATGTTAAAATATTTTGTGTTTTTCATGCTAAAATGTTTCTGTCTTTCATGTTACAATGTTTCTTTTCTTCATGTTACAATGTCTCTTTTCTTCATGTTACAATGTTTTTGTTATTTATTTTACAATGTTTTTGTTCTTCATGTTACAACGTTTTTGTTCTTCATGTTACAATGTTTCTGCTCTTCATGTTACAATGTTTCTGTTGTTCATGTTACAATGTTTCTGTCCTTCATGTTACAATATTTCTGTCCTTCACGTTACAATGTTTTGCTCTTCATGTTACAATGTTCCTGTCCTTCATGTTAAAATGTTTCTGTCCTTCATGTTACAATGTTTTTGTTCCTCATGTTACAATGTTTAATGTTCTTCATGTTACAATGTTTTTGTTCTTCATGTTACAATGTTTCTGTTCTTTATGTTACAATGTCTCTTTGTTACATGATAAGGACTATCCCCTTTTCATGTAAGTATAAAAATAGAGAGATTAGTTAAAATGAAAATTAAATAGCATAGGCGAAATTAGAACCTTGTAATCTAGGTTTAGAAATAGATTACGTGTGAGAATTTAAAAATGTAAAACAAACATTTGTTTAGAATATAGATAAATATTTCAAGGAAAGAATGTTAACTATCAAGTTTGTTATGAAATTTTAAATTGAAAGAATGCAGCTTATAAGATAATGTTTTTAACATATTGGAAAAATAGGTTACTGAGAAATAGGAAAAGTTTTGGACACGTATGTCCAGAGCACGTGAAAGAAGGCACATGTTTTAACATGTGTATGACGTCACGGAAAATAGAAAGTTCTAGGAATAGAGAAAAAAACTTTAGAGAAAACAGTCAGTGAAGAAACTCGGAGAGAGACAGTCAGGCGTCTAGGAAGCGAGACGCCACTTCAAGAAAAAAATGTGAGACTTTAAATTCTTCGTGATGGAAACACGGCCGTGTGACGAAATAAACCATTATGTGTTTTGTAAAGCTCGTCTTGTGTTTATGATTCTTACAAAAAGGTAAAGTTAAATTGTATTATATATGTGTGTTATAAAATGTCTTTTCATAAAAATCTCGACTTCTCATATTACAATGAGAATCTACATCATGTCTACACAATGTCCGAACTGTCTGAACACTATCCCTCACTCCAAGAGTTTCTTCTTCTTCCAATCTACATATCTAAGGAATGAACATTCTAATATATAAGAATCGTTATAAACGAACAATCTCACTAAGTCTCTTATAACATCTATCTCTCTCTGAGTTCTACAGCAACATCTCTCTCAAGACAGTCCCTTTCTAAGACTCTCTCTTTTAAGAAAACTCTCTCAATGAAACACCTATATAACATCTTTTCTTCATGTTACAATGTTTCTGTTCTTCATGTTACAATGTTTCTGTTCTTCATGTTAAAATGTTTCTGTCCTTCATATTACAATGTTTCTGTTTTTCGTGTTACAATGTTTTTGTTCTTCATGTTACAATGTGTCTGCTCTTCATGTTGCAATGTTTTTGTTCTTCATGTTACAATACTTTTTTTCTTCATGTTACAATGTGTCTTTTCTTCATTTTACAATGTTTCATGTTCTTCATGCTACAATGTTTCATGTTCTTCATCTTACAATGTTTCATGTTTTTAATGTTAAAATGTTTCTCTCCTTCATGTAACAATCCTTCATGTTCTTCATGTTACAATGTTTTTGTTCTTCATGTTACAATGTTTCTTTTCTTTCTGTTACAATATTTCTGTCCTTCATGTAACAATGTTTAATGTTCTTCATGTTACAATGTTTCATGTTTTTCATGTTACAATGTTTCTGTTCTTCATGTTACAATGTTTCTTTTCTAGATGTTACAACGTTTCTGTTCTTCATGTGACAATGTTTCATGTTCTTCATGTTACAATGTTTAATGTTCTTCATATTACAATGTTTTTGTTCTTCATGTTACAATGTTTCATGTTCTTCATGTAACAATGTCTTTGTTCTTCATATTACAATGTTTCAAGTTCTTCATGTTACAATGTTTTATGTTCTTCATGTTACAATGTTTTTGTTGTTCATGTTACAATGTTTTTGTTGTTCATGTTACAATGTTTCATGTTCTTCATGTTACAATATTTCTATTCTTCATGTTACAATGTTTTTGTTATTCATGTTACAATGTTTTTGTTCTTCATGTTACAATGTTTTATGTTCTTCATGTTACAATGTTTTTGTTGTTCATGTTACAATGTTTTTGTTGTTCATGTTACAATGTTTCATGTTCTTCATGTTACAATATTTCTATTCTTCATGTTACAATGTTTTTGTTATTCATGTTACAATGTTTTTGTTCTTCATGTTACAATGTTTTTGTTCTTCATATTACAATGTTTTTGTTGTTCATGTTACAATGTTTTTGTTCTTCATGTTACAATATTTCTATTCTTCATGTTACAATGTTTTTGTTCTTCATGTTACAATGTTTTTGTTCTTCATGTTACAATGTTTTATGTTCTTCATGTTACAATGTTTCTTTTCCGCATTAAACAAACACATGCTAAAATATTGAAGCACTTCTATCTTTTGTGAAAAAGCGTGTTATTCGGGCTGAAGAATTCAGATAAGAGCTTGATCGCTTCGGAGAATTCCAGCTCGCTCGTCTTCTCGGGTAAAATATAGTCAACGAACTTACTGCTTTCTGTAGGCCGACCTTTTTGGTATTACTCCTCTCTTGGAAGTTATCAGTGAATAAGTCCTCGTATCTCCTATCTAAAAAGCGTCGTGTCATATCCTGCTCGAGTAGGTAGTTAAACGTATTGACGGAATTCCATATGGTATTTTAGGAAAATGCGATATTATCATCACTGTGTTTCGTCTTATTCAACACTTTTTTTTAAATAATGCCACGTGTCTCTTCTGTTGAAGTAGCAATTCTTCGTCTTGTTCCTTCTGTTGAAGAAGCATTTTCTCCTCCAACATATGTTGCCGCTGTACTTGTTGCATTTGATCTTTAAAACTTTTCTCCAACCTTTTCTGGTGATCCATTTGAGCCCTTAGTAATTGCGTAATTATGACCGTAAAGTCCTCCATATTCGATATCCTTCCTTAGCGAACGACAAAAAAATTTCTTCTGAAACTTAGTGAAAAAAAAATCTCGATGTAGCAACCTCCCGAAAAGTGTGTGTGTGTGTGTGTGTGTGTGTGTGTGTGTGTGTGCGTGTGTGTGTGTGTGAAGGCTGTCAGGTCTCAACTTGGTATTTCCCTATCAGTAAAAGAAAAAAATTCAAACTCGAGAAGAAAAAAATTGACAAATTTTAGTTTTCCAGTTTATAAAATGAAATGTTCATTACCGACGACAGTCAGAAAAAAACAAAAAATATTCAAACTCGAGAAGAAAAAAACTTGAACAATTCATAAGTTTCCATTTGCAATGAATTAATCAAAGAAAAAAGACAACTGCGAACACGTGCGTAAATTAAGACAACCTTTAAAAATGGACAGTTGTGTTTTTTCTTTCAAGCTGAAAAGCCATATTTGCATAAAAAGTGGACATTTATTTTTAGAATTTAGGCTAATTCTTTTTCTTGTCTCCACAAAGTACAGCGTAACGTTTTTCCTTGTTTCTTTTACCTTTGTCACAAGTTACAAAAGTTTTACCTTTGTCACAAGTTACAAAAGTTTTACCTTCGTCACAAGTTACAAAAGTTCAAACTACAAAACGTTTTATAACAGAAGTCGTTTTTGTTTTCAGAAATAAAAAATTACTTAACAAGAAATAAAAAGAAGTTACCAAAAACGTCTGGTTTACAGTTGTTTCACTTATTGTTCATGAAAAGACTTAGACTTTGTCCAACTTTTTCCGTATTTAAGTCAGAGTTTACTCGTATGTTTCTTTTTTTCTTTGTGGGTCCTTACTGGGTCAATCCTGGGCCCAACTCTCTTCCTGATCTACATCAATGACCTTCCTAAACACATACTTAAATCATTCGTTGACATCTATGCTGATGACACGACCATCTACGGCAACACATCAAAGGCTATAAATGACAAAGTTCTCTCGGATTCTCTCTCCTCTGATCTCGAGCGTGTGGTTCAGTGGGGGAAGATGTGGCTGGTTACTTTTAATGCATCCAAAACCAAACTCCTATCTTTACATCATCAACGCTCTGATCCCCAGCTGGCATCAATTGTGATGGATGGCTCTCGTCTGGGTGAGGCCCCGTGTTTTGACAAGCTTCTGGGTTTGACCTTTACTCCTGATCTGAAATGGAACACGTACATTAAGTCTTTTGCAATGGTCGCTGGAAAGATGGTGGGATCCTTCTACCGCTCCAGAAGATATCTCACTACTGATGCAATTCTCTATCTATATAAAAGCCAAGTACGTCCAAGGATGGAATACTGTTGCCATATCTGGGCAGGAGCTGCTAAAAACAGCCTATCCTGCCTTGACAGAGTACAAAATAGACTTCGTGGCTTAGTGGGGGATGCCCTTTTCTCTACCCTGCAACCTCTCTCCCACAGAAGAGACGTTGCGAGCCTGTCCTTGTTTTATCGTTATTTCCATGGCAGATGCTCGTCTGAACTCCAATCTCTGGTCCCCCTCGCCAATCTTTCACAAAAAACACCCGTCTAGCTGAATCCACTGTAAAAAATTTCCCCCACTCTATATCTGTGCCTAAATCAAAACGCGGATTCCATGAAGAAAGCTTCTTTCTTAGAACTGCACGCCTGTGGAACTCTGTTCCGTCTGCCTGCTTCCCTCCGGACTACAACTTGGATGTGTTCAAGTCCAACGTTAACAAATTCCTAATGAACCGCCCCCTTAAGTAAACACTTCAGCAAATCTCCACACTAACGTAATGTACTTGCAATAACCCTAATCCCTGAGTGGCTTCCGGGCTTTGATAAGTGGTGATCACTGTGTAAAAAAAAAAGAAAAAAAAAAGCTTGTGGTTTCGAATAGGCATTGGTAAAATATTTTGCTGTAAAATTCTAATTTTCTTGCCACCAAACAGTTGTTTTGGGGTTTCTCGCGTAAGTCCAAATCCTCGTTCGTGGTGTTAGTATTTGATTAATTGGCAAGGAATACACAATAGCAGTTAAATAAATATGCATTAACGAAAATACATGAAAGAGATAATTGAGCTATATCTTGGCTCACTATTGGATTAGTGGTGACCATCATACTCTCCGCGTGTCCGCCCTGACTGACTTTGTAAACCGGTCCTCATTACTCGGAAGTGACGTCATGGACGAGAGTAGCGTCATGGAATAGTTCATTCTTCCAGGCGGTAGGGGTGCGTCCCCAACAAGTATTTAACTAAGAAAAGAGAAATTTCACGAGATATAAGAAATATCTCTGATTTGGCTTTGACCACTCAGAATTCGATTTGTCGACTTCTGAAAATAATGTTCTTACAGATACGAGGTTCTTTGCTGTGGTTATGTGGTTATCCACTTTCTCAGAAACTACTGGGCTGATCTGGCTGAGATTTTGCAGGGACCTTTGTTGTCATAACATACAGTGCACTAAGCATAATGGTACACGTAAATTAATACTTCCCTATTTAATAAAATATTAACCCAAAACTGGTCTTAAATCTAAGTAAAAAGATAGTCGATATTTTGTAAACATTGAAGCCACCATTGGGCGAATACAAAACTAAAAATAACCGTAACGTTATAGCTAGGTTGTTCTGGCCATATTATAAATATAAAAATAAAATTTTAAAATTTTTTTAAAAAATTTATTATGTGAAATGAAGAAATATAGAAATCTAATTTAGGAATTCAATGAATAGTATTATTAAAAGATATTAAATAGCTACTGGTTTTTGTGGAAACTTCTTATGGCAGGTTTTTAAATAAGGATACGAAAATTAGATGATATATTAATATTTAAATAAGCTCTACAAAGGATGCGTCCAGGATAAATGTTTTCGCATGCTTCATTTCCTTTAAGGGAAATTTCTTTAAACAATGTTCTATTGTTAAGTGTTTTTTTATTCAAGAAGTCTGAAGAAAGGCTGGTCATGTGAAAATTTTCAAACGCCATAATGCTTGAAATTGTCCAACCGGTCTTGAAACAATTGTAACTTACAATGAAGTACACTTTTTGTTGCTACCAATTCCTTTTTTTGAAGTCTTGGTTTTGTTAATACAGCGTATATATATATATATATATATATATATATATATATATATATATATATATATATATATATATATATATATTCTCTCACTCCTAGACAAGGTTCAAAAGAGAGTCGCCAACCTAATAGGTCCTGAACTATCATCCAAGCTTCAGTCTCTGTCCCATCGACGCAATGTAGCATCCATCTGCCTGTTCTACATGCATTTTAACGGTGTATGTTCCGACGAGCTGCAAGCACTTGTACCCCCTCGACGTAAATACCCCAGACAACCCGACAAGCAGTACAATCCCACCCTTTCACAGTAGAGATCCCTAGATGTAAGAGAGTCTTCTACTCCTGTAGTTTCTTCCTCAGAACCGCTAGACTTTGGAACTCCCTGCCAGGTTCCTGCTTCCCCAACTGTACTGACAAGCAGAAGTTCAAGTGTAACGTGAACCGACATCTTGCTGCCCAATTCCCCACCTGGTACCCTTGTAGCCTGTATCCCTAATAGTAGCCCCTACATCAAAGTGGCAATGTGCCTTGTCTGGGGTGAACATGTAATAAATAATATATATATATATATTTATATATATATATATTTATATATATATATATATATATATATATATATATATATATATATATATATATACCTTCTATTATAGAGAAGCGGGGTGTTTATTGCGTTTCGTTATATATATATATACAATGTTTGTATAAATAAATTTCATATATATATATATATATATATATATATATATATATATATATATATATATATAAAATAAATTTGTATTTATTTTATTTATTATTTATTATTTATTTTTATTTATTATTTATTTACTTTTATTTTTATTTTTTATTTTATTTTTTTAATTTATTTATTTATTGTTTCCATTTAGGGTTTTTTAACAACTCTTGCTGACGTTTTCTTAAGTAATAACCTGTACATTTCAGTTGACCTATTTTTGCCCTATGTTTTTCGCGCTTTTTAATATTATTTTGTCTGGGTCATCTTAACATTTGCTTTTCTATTTGATATTTAATTCTATCACCATTTAATCTTTTTTACTCTCTCTCTTTTTCTTCACTGATTTTCTTTCTCTTCTTCTTCCCTGATCTTTCTTAATTACATTATGTTTCGGCAGCCCTGTGAAACGCATATCTTATTTTTCTTTTATTGATATTTTTGGAATTTTTTCCCCTTTTCCTTGTACATATTTGTGAATTATTCCATGAATTTCGGCCTTTTGGATTATTTTGGACCATCTTCCAATTACGTGATTTCCTTGGATTTTCCTTGTGTGAATGGAAATTCAATTAACTTTCTTGGATTTATATTTTTGGATTTTACCGTCATTGGATTATTTACCTTTCACCAGACTATCCATTCACGTGTAATCACCTTTTTCGTCACCTTATTCCCTCTGCTTCACTTTTTGTTATCAAGTAAGACCTTTTACTTACTTGCAGTTTCATCAAATACTTTTGTATGCAAAATCCGATCCCGCATTTTGCTAATTCCTACCCTTTGATGAGAAGGAAAGTATTTCTTCGAAACTCCGTGAATTAAGGACTATCCACTTATCAAGTGGTTCCTTTTTAGATTAAATATGTTTTTTTAACTCTTTTTAAAGTGTTTTTAACATGTTTTATTAACCCTTTGCTCTTATATATATATATATATATATATATATATATATATATATATATATATATATATATATATATATATAAACGAGACGCAATAAACACCCCACTTCCCTATAATAGAAGATATTACTCGAAAAAATTGCCCCTAACAAACACGCGCGTGCACACATCAACTTTCAGCGGAAGATCGAATGATTGTCTGCATTTTTGTGTTGTGTTCATACGTGATCTGAAACGAATGCAAATACGGCCTTCACCGATATGCCAACATTTATTCTTTTATAATTCAATTGTCGACAAAAGATAGCCAAGAAGAAAATTTGCATCTTCTTTAAAAAAAAAAAACTACGCCCACTTCATCTTTCTCTCTCGTTACAAATGCACGCACGAGCGTGTGTGTTTGTGTGTGTGTACGAACGTGCGTGTATATGTTTGTGTGTATGTGTGCTATTTATTTGTTTCTTTTTGTTTGCGATTCTTTTGAACAAATTCAATTATTCATACGGAATTGCATTTTCGCTCAAATGCTGGTTGGGATAATTTTCCCTTCGCCCAAGGATCCCCCCCCCCCTGCAGAGCGACATATATATTTCAAAAATAAAACTATCAGCGATTCTTACCATTTAACTAGTGGGAGCGGAAGTGATACGTTAATTCTTTATATAAAAATTATCGACTACTTGAGAGTGCTCCATTTATTTACAATGAGTTTTACATTGTGCCAGTAGTAGCTGGCGATACCAATTACTACAGGATAATCTGGGATAATCCCATACCATACTTTTTGCTCTGCTGAATTCTGATTCTTGGTTAAAGCATATCAACAACTGATATAAAAAAAGAGATTCTAGTCAGTTTAGTAATCATACAACAGACCTCCCTCCACCAAAAAATAGAATTCAACAGAAAATGAGAATTTTTTTAAAATTCAATTAATAACATTGCAAAATCAATTCTTAATGCTGCAATATTTTAAGTTACAAATTTATTATATGTTTTACTAGAATATCTTGTCCTTTTCTATTCCAGTCTTAACAACGAATCCTTTACTTTTCCATGTTTAAGTTTAACCATACTACTTTTCATGCTCGCATTTTTCTATTGTAATTACATATCTTCCGATTGACAATTACATATCTTCAGTTTTACAATTACATACCTTCCATTTGAAAATTACATATTTTCCGTTTGACAATTACATATCTTCCGTTTGACAATTACATATCTTCCGTTTGACAATTACATATTTTCTGTTTGACAATTACATATCTTCTGTTTGACAATTACATATCTTCTGTTTGACAATTACATATTTTCCGTTTGACAATTACATATTTTCTGTTTGACAATTACATATTTTCTGTTTGACAATTACATGTATTCTGTTTGACAATTACATATTTTCCGTTTGACAATTACATATTTTCTGTTTGACAATTACATATTTTCTGTTTGACAATTGCATGTATTCTGTTTGACAATTACATATTTTCCGTTTGACAATTACATATTTTCTGTTTGACAATTACATATCTTCCATTTGACAATTACATATCTTCCATTTAACAATTACATATTTTCTGTTTGACAATTACATATCTTCTGTTTGACAATTACATATCTTCCGTTTGACAATTACATATTTTCCGTTTGACAATTACATATCTTCTGTTTGACAATTACATATCTTCCGTTTGACAATTACATATTTTCCATTTGACAATTACATATCTTCTATTTGACAATTACATATCTTCCATTTGACAATTACATATTTTCCGTTTGACAATTACATATCTCCCGTTTGACAATTACATATCTTCCGTTTGATAATTACATATTTTCCGTTTGACAATTACATATCTACCGACATCTTGCTGTTCAACTCCCTACATAGTACCCCTGTAGCTTATGTCCCTGATAGTAACCCCCTACATCAAAGTGGTAATGTGCCTTGTTTGGGGTGAAAATGTAATTAAAAAATCTGTTGGCATCATTTTTTATTTCAGGTATTAGCCAATGTGGATGTCAATTTTCTCATGAACAAATCATTTATAGTATTCTTCGTTGGACTTGGAATCATTGTAGACGATGAAGCGAGAGTGTGTCATCTGTTGATGTGAAAGGCACAGGTTCTGATGAGAAAGGCACATCTGCCTTTGATGTTGAAGGCACAGCACTTCCGCGCTTGATGTGTTACTAGGTAGTCTAATGCCTGTGGGGTTGCAGGTCGATCAAACAGTATGGAGAGTCATACACAGAGGGTGGTATCTGTATGGGATTTCATTACTCCACGCGTTTTGAACCCTGTCTTGATGTTTTCTGCTGACATAAGGACTTGAGGAGAGTTTTTTACGCAGGAGTCACCATTTATCAAGGCCCGGAGGCCACTCGAGGATAAGTGTACAATAACCAATGGGGTAATATCATAGTAATCGTTAGTAATTGAAATTTGGTAAATTGGATTACTTAAGAGGATGGTTCAACAAGAATTTGTTTGTGTTGGACTTGAAGACGACTAAACTGTAGTCAGCTGGAAAGCAGGCAAACGGAAGAGAGTTCCACAGGCGTGCAGTTCTAAGAAAGAAGCTTTGTTCATGGAATCTACGTTTAGGTTTAGGCATAGATAAGGATGGGGGAAATTATTGATAGTGGTTTCAGCTAAACTTTGAAAAAGTAAGAAATGGTAAGAAATGGTGGGAAATGGAAAGAAATGGTAAAAAATGGTAAGAAATGGTAGGAAATGGTAGAATATGGTAAGAAATGATAGGAAACGGTAGAATATGGTAAGAAATGATAGAAAATGGTAAGAAATGATAGAAAATGGTAAGAAATGATAGGAAATGATGGGAAATGGAACGAAATGGTAAGAAATGGTAAGAAATGATAGGAAATTGTAAGAAATGGTAGGAAATGGTAGGAAATGCTAAGAAATGGTAGGAAATGGTAAGAAATGGTAGAATATGGTAGAATATGGTAAGAAATGGTAAGAAATGGTAGGAAATGGTAAGAAATGGTAAGAAATTATAGGAAATGGTAAGAAATGATTTTCCAGGACTATGGAATTTCCCAGGACTATGGGATTTCCCTAAGCACATGTTAATCCGATAAAGTATCAACATCAGGGCATTCCTAGACTCTTCTTAGATTTATTTCATTATTTTTTACAAATAACTCACAGTAAATAACCAACTTAGAAAAGTAGGGAGGAAATGAGTGCAATTGTTGTGTTTACCTTAAAATGAATTTGGATTGTGTTTTCCTTAAAATGAATCTGGATTGTGTTTTCCTTAAAATGAATCTGGATTGTGTTGTTGGATCAATTGATGTTCCCTGTAGATACCAGAGGCAGCGCCAATACTTTGAGGATAAGTCACCAACAAACTCATCTTCTTCAGAAGAATTCTCTAAAGTATTGAATTACTTTCTTTTAACTGAAAAACTTTTCAACTGAGAGAGTATGGAATTGCCCAGGTTACCCTATTACTCAACAAGAGGATCTTATATAATGTAACGTGGTCTAGGTTACTTAAAAATTTAAATGAAAAAAAAAAACTAAATTAAGACATTGCTTTTAAAAATATCTTATTTTCTTCCCAGATTAGAATATGGAAAAAGAGAAAGAGAAATGGAGAAAGAGGGAAAGACTAAAGGAATGCAGGACTGAGCCCTCAATTGACCCCACCTATCTGTGTTTAATACCTTTGTACATTCGGAAGCAATTTGTACCCCGATCACGGGGTGCGATCCCATCGAACACGATTCATGATTCCATTTTGCCGTAAAAAAAAAATGAAGAAGAAAAAACCGAAAGGAACGACTGTATATGCACGACATTCAGGAAGACAGCAGCGAATCTCACTATTCCTTACAACGACAGAGGACGCAAAAAATGGACCACACGTGAAAATACTCTGCATATTGAAAAACGTCAAATCATCTTCTATTGACGAACACCGATATTAAGAGAATCCAACTCCCAAATATAATCTCGTTTGGTCCCATCAAATATTAAAACATAAATGAATCCTTTATGGCTTCATTTTTGATGTGACTATACGGAGTTTTCTCCCTTTAGTATTAGCTATTGCCAATTATAATTTTAATATTTAAAATATTTAATATATTAATTCTATGATATATTAATTTTATAATATATTAATTTTATAATATATTAGTAGTATGAGGCATTTTTAGTAAATTTTAATATAACAAACTGCTCGGAAAATTCTTTTGTACGAATGTTCGAGTAATGCAGTTTGCTATGGATTTTACCTTATCGTGTTTTATGGCTTCATATGCAAACATTTGAACATTAAAAACTCTCAGTTTGGATGACATTTTTCTTCATTTACGATTGTGCCTTTATATTTATTCATTGAACATAACGGCACCATACCCTTTATTAATCTTGACTTCTTTAAGGCTTTTCATACAAGTTTTTAGTTTTTCAATATATGCGCTAAAAAGCAAAAATTATGACTCCCTATTAACATTATTTTGCTAAAATAACGTTTCCTCCGATGATATAAGCTATTATTGAAAATCCATAGATTAAAGAAATAACTAAAAAATTTTGTCGAATTATAAACTTGTCATTAATTTTAAAACATTTGCTGAACTTAAGTTCCAAATTACACTTTGTCTTTATTTCGAGACTTCCTCTGAAGAGATTAAAGGCATTTAATTTTCAAGGATATGTTGCAAGACGCAAGCCAATAATTTGTGTAAAGAACAGAAAGCGCCGTCTGGACTTCGTCAGATGCATTGAATATCATGACTCTTCATATTGGTCAAAAGTGTTTTTAGCGACGAAAGCAAGTTCAATAGGCTAGGCAGTGATGGTAGGCAGTACGTCGGAGGAAAGACGAAGAATTTAATCCTAGGTGCTCAGTTTCACGCTGCAAGATGGTGGAGGTTCAGTTTTGGTGTTGGGCATTATTACGGCCTACAGTTCGCTTGCTTGACTGGGCATTTTTTTTTTTACCTTAATTTGGTCGGAATTTGGATGATAATCCCATCTTCACACAGGATAATGCCCCCATTTACGCAGCTGGCAATGTCAAGAGGTTTCTGGAAGAGCATGATATTCCGTGTTTGGATTGGCTTGCACAATCTCCAGACCTCAATCTTATCGAAAACGTATGGCATTACATCAAGCAACAGCTACGCAATGATAAAATTTCAAATTTAGAAGAACTTTGGACAAAAATTAAAGAAAAGTAGGATGCCCTTTCCCCCGGAGTATTGCTGCAGTCTAATTCAAGGAATTCCCAAAAGATTACAGGCTGTCAAATTGCAGAAGGACTATGCTACTAAATATTAACTAGTTCATTGTGTTCCTGTTGTATTTGTGTTGTATTAATGTCCTAAAGTTACAGTTAAATAAAATTTTTCCATTGTGCGGACTTTCTTTTTGCCTCCTCAATTTGAAGTTATTTTTTTAAATTGACATGAACACTAGAATATTTCAATTAAAAGTCAAACATGAACAGGTAAACTTATACAGGAATAAAAGGCTAATCAAATGAAGGATAGTTTGTTTGAACAGTTACATTAAATTTAGCTTAAATTTGCAGGTTTGAAAAAATTACAAGTGCGGACTTTCTTTTTGACGCCTGTGTATATAATACCGGTAATATATATGTATATATATTCATACACATATATATAACTAGCAGGCCGCCCGGCATTGCCAGGTCGTAAAATACGCTTAAATATGATATTTTGATTAATGCAGATTTCGTATTTATTATTATACTATATTGAACCCAATATATAGTAATGATTTAAAACGTAAAAAAAAAATGACTCGTGAGCCACCACCGAAAATCGAAACCAAAACGTTTAGTTTACGATTACCTTTTTACTTTGATATTAATGCCTGACCTATGAAGGCATGTTTGCCGCAAAGATAAAAATTAAAACATGAACCAATAGCTATTACGTTATGCATGCATATTTGTAATGATGTCGTTCGACCATCACCTGGCAAATTCCTTTTTTTTTAATTTTCACATTTTGTACCGATGTTTTCATTCTAAAACCCAAATATAAAGTTTCGCATGGGTTCGAATACCCTATATATTAAGTTTCATGTCTGTAGTCCAAAAAACCGACAAAGGAATTTGGTAGGAAAACTTTTATAAATAAATATATACGCATACATAAATATATAGAGAAATATTGTGTTTACTATAAGCTTTTTACGCAAATATTATGCAAGTATAAATCATCTAGAATATCTCTATGAATATAATTATACATAATAGTTAACTAAAGATGATTATTTTTGCGTCTGCACAAATAATTAACAAGAACACGGAAAGTAAAGGTATAACAATAATATATTAGGAAGAGAAGTTATATACATATTTACATGTCTTCAGATATACTTCAGTTGGAGATATTCCGGCAGGTGGCGTGTTGCATGTTTTACTGGAGACAACATAAGCGTCTTGCCTATTTGGCGATCGTTGCAGGATTCTCCCGGTATTGGTGATTGATACCTTTATATATCTCACTCACCCACCTATGTTAATTAGTGGGCGTCTTCACAACAATTTTCTCATAAGCAAACCGAAAAAACTAATAGGGAATTAAAATAAAATATATATTACATACATTTTAAGCCCAAAACACGCATTATTACACAAACAACAGATATTTATATGCTTGAAATTCATAAATATATTTCGAAGTTGTACTTCATCCTCAGTATTTTTTCTTTCATATTTTAATATTTATACACTTTTTTATTTTTTTATTAATATTTATATACCTTTTTTATTTTTTTTATTATATTTATATACCCTTTTTTAGTTTTTATTAATATTTATATACCCTTTTTATTTTTTTATTAATATTTATGTACCCCTTTTATTTTTTTTATTAATATTTATATATCCTTTTTATTTTTTTTTATTAATATTTATATACCCTGTTTAAGATTCTAAATTGTTTTCAGGCTCTAAACGTGAATTTCTTGAACCACACACACACACACACACACACACACACACATATATATATATATATATATATATATATATATATATATATATATATATATATATATATATATATATATATATATGTATGCATGTATAAAAATAAATATGAAATGTATAAAAGCTTCTATATTTTCTGCATTCATTTTCTATTAGTGATGCGTAGGAATACAAAATGTTATTTTGATATATATATATATATATATATATATATATATATATATATATTTATATATGCATATATATGTATGCATTCTTGGTTCGTTCGTTATTAGTAGTCTAAATAACCACTGGACGTATGGCTTCCACATTTTGGTATAATATGTTTACTGTACTCATGCGTGTTTTTATATATCTCTTTTTAATTATAATATTATACTTAATTTTTCTTAAATAAATAGGTGGTTTTCTTTGTACCGATGGGCCTCTTTTTTATTTGGGGACATATCACCGCCTGCCGTCACGTGGCATCACTAAAAGGATCTTTTTGGTTTCACCACTACAGGCCGTGGTGGTCTCGCTTAATGTAAACAGAATGTGTTTATTTTTGCTTTTTTATATAAATAAAGCATCGTAATTTGTAACAATAAAAGAAAAAGAAAATAATTTTTACAGGAACATTACGAAAATAGCCCCTAAAGTCCGTATTAATGAATTCGATATAACTCGAAGCAAAATAAATTTCTCGCACTACTGATGCTATTTTTAGCACAAACAAGGTATTTCTTTTTTTTATTATTATTTAATTCAATATCTTAGGACTTTACTTTACTAATTATCTTTGAAATAAACCCAGAAAACTAATATTTATCTCTAAAAGGATTTTTACAATGAATTATTTAACTTCAAAATTTAGCCGAATTGTTAAAATCGCTGTGAAAACATTTTTCATAACTTTTTTTTTTTTCACGTGTACAAATATTTTTTTCCTTTTGGAAATTAAGTTTAGTCCTTAATCTTTCAAATACAATGAAAAAGTTGTCGGAAACCTACAAAAAAATTCGTTTATTTTTGCCCGTACCTAAACAACGGATATTAGCAACAAATCGACCATTGTGGATCATCTTTTTACTATTCAGGAAATTAAAGATTCAGTAAGATTCCTGTTTCAGTCACCTTACTTACCTTAAATGAACTCATCAGAAGAAATAGCAACAATCAATGGAAGAGAAGCTGTGAATACCTTATGTGTCCATTACGCCATTTTGGATTTATATATATATATATATATATATATATATATATATATATATATATATATATATATATATATATATATATATAACACTTATTTAATTGTCTATATAATAAACGTCTCGAACAATTAAAATTGATTAATGACTTTTTATAATGCAACATAATTTAGAATCGTTCGTATTTTTACTCATTTCCACGGCTTTGTGTAGGCAGAAAGAATATTCCCACAACCTTGAGTTGAAAGGAGTGTGACAAATAAATAAATATCTTTTATATCTTTTATATATATATATATATATATATATATATATATATATATATATATATATATATATGCGTGTGTGTGTGTGTGTGTGGTCAATCACAGCACAGTACAAAGCAATATATATATATAAATATATATATATGATGATTGCAATGTCTTGTCAGACGAGTGCCACTCCCTCAGACATTTAAAATCCATGAGCCCAAATGCCTGAGGGAGTATCTATACAAATATGATGTTACAGAGTCTTAGCTTTGTACGACAGCTAAGTCTCTCTCTCGGTTCAAAATGTTGAGATCCAGCAACAAGCAAGAGCAAAATAACCAGCAACAAATTAAACTGCAGACCAGCTTAATGCGGGTACTGGTCTCCCGCTTTGTTTTTTAAGTCAGAGATTTGCTTCTCCTAGAAAGGTTGCCTTCACCACGGCTTACGGAAGCCCTCTCACATATACACACACACAAATATATACTGTGCTAGTTGGCCGTTGACCCAGAAAAAGAGTTCATTCGCCCTTTGGAAGGTCTTGTTTTTAATCCTTCAGGGAGACTAGCCACCCTCCTCACCAAACAAGTTTGGTGGGGGAACCAGTTTAGTCGCCGGTGACCCGACCATGAGGCAGGTTGTACTGGGTTACATGGTACCAGTAGCATATGACATGACCTGACAAACATATATATATATATATATATATATATATATATATATATATATATATATATATATATATACATAGATTTATACATATTTGCAGCAGCATCAAAGTTAAATGTTTGATCTAAGAGCTAAAGTAACCGCGCATTTGGAACCAACACCTTCCATCCGTTATCTTTATTGCCTATCACGTGTTTTTTAACCACAAATATTATAATTTAAAAAATTAATTATTTAAAAGGCTTTCATTTTACCGAACGACACACATGCAACAATCTGAACTCTTTGAATGAAACACCGCTGGACTTCGTTAGATGCAATGAATATCATGACTCTTCATATTGGTCGAGAGTGATTTTTAGCGACGAAAGCAAGTTCAATAGGCTAGGCAGTGATGGTAGGCAGTACGTCCGTCGGAGGGAGGACGAAGAATTTAATCCTAGGTGCT
>NC_136514.1:4779908-4842408 GCF_053919585.1 Euprymna scolopes | reverse complement strand
AAAGTTTTATGGTGGAAAAACATGTTGAAAGTTTTATGGTGGAAAACATGTTGAAAGTTTTATGGTGGAAAAACATGTTAAAAGCTTTATGGTGGAAAAACATGTTGAAAGTTTTATGGTGGAAAAACATGTTGAAAGTTTTATGGTGGAAAACATATTGATAGTTTTATGGTTGAAAACATGTTGAAAGTTTTATGGTGGAAAACGTGTTGAAAGTTTTATGGTGAAAAACATGTTGAAAGTTTTATGGTAGAAAAACATGTTGAAAGTTTTATGGTGGAAAACGTGTTGAAAGTTTTATGGTGGAAAACATGTTGAAAGTTTTATGGTGGAAAACGCGTTGAAAGTTTTATGGTGGATAAACATGTTAAAATTTTTATGGTGAAAAACATGTTAAAAGTTTTATAGTGGAAAACATGTTGAAAGTTTTATGGTAGAAAACGTGTTGAAAGTTTTATGGTGGAAAAACATGTTGAAAGTTTTATGGTGGAAAACATGTTGAAAGTTTTATGGTGGAAAAACATGTTGACAGTTTTATGGTGGAAAACATGTTGAAAACATGTTGAAAGTTTTATGTGAAAAACATGTTTAAAGTTTTATGGTGGAAAATATGTTGAAAGTTTTATGGTGGGAAAACATGTTGAAAGTTTTATGGTAAAAAACATGTTAAATGTTTTATGGTGAAAAACATGTTGAAAGTTTTATGGTGGAAAAAGTGTTGAAAGTTTTATGGTGGAAAACATGTTGATTGTTTTATGGTGGAAATACGTTGAACTTTTTATGATGGAAAAACATGTTGAAAGTTTTATGTTAGAAAAACATGTTGAAATTTTTATGGTGGGAAAACATGTTGAAAGTTTTATGGTGGAAAACGTGTTGAAGGTTTTATGGTGGAAAACATGTTGAAAGTTTTATGGTGGATAACATGTTTAAAGCTTTATGTTGGAAAAACATGTTGAAAGTTTTATAGTGGAAAAACATGTTGAAAGTTTTATGGTGGATAAACATGTTGAAAGTTTTATGGTGGAAAACATGTTGAAAGTTTTATGGTGGAAACGTGTTGAAATTTTTATGGTGAAAAACATGTTGAAAGTTTTATGGTGGAAAACATGTTGAAAGCTTTATGGTGCAAAAACATGTTGAAAGTTTTAAGGTGGAAAATGTGTTGAATGTTTTATGGTGGGAAACGTGTTGAAAGTTTTATGGTGGAAATACGTTGTAATTTTTATGGTGGAAAAACATGTTGAAATTTTTATGGTGGAAAAACATGTTGAAAGTTTTATGGTGGAAAAACATGTTGAAATATTATGGTGGGAAAACATGTTGAAAGTTTTATGGTGGAAAACGTGTTGAAGGTTTTATGGGGGAAAACATGTTGAAAGTTTTATGTTGGAAAAACATGTTGAAAGTTTTATAGTGGAAAAACATGTTGAAAGTTTTATGGTGGAAAACGTGTTGAAAGTTTTAAGGTTGAAAACATGTTGAATGTTTTATGGTGGAAAACGTGTTGAACGTTTTAAGGTTAAAAACATGTTGAATGTTTTATGGTGGAAAACGTGTTGAAAGTTTTATGGTGGAAATACGTTGTAATTTTTATGGTGGAAAAACATGTTGAAATTTTTATGGTGGAAAAACATGTCGAAAGTTTTATGGTGGAAAACCTGTTGAAAGTTTTATGGTGGAAAACGTATTGAAGGTTTTATGGTGGAAAACATGTTGAAAGTTTTATGGTGGAAAACATGTTGAAAGTTTTATGTTGGAAAAACATGTTGAAAGTTTTATGGTGGAAAAACACGTTGAAAGTTTTATGGTGGAAAACATGTTGAATCTTTTATGGCTGAAAACATGTTGAAAGTTTTATGGTGGAAAACATGTTGAAAGTTTTATGGTGGAAAAACATGTTGAAAGTTTTATGGTGGAAAAACATGTTGAAATTTTTATGGTGGAAAAACATGTTGAAAGTTTTATGGTGGAAAAACATGTCGAAAGTTTTATGGTGGAAAACATGTTGAAAGTTTATGGTGGAAAACGTGTTGAATGTTTTATGGTGGAAAACATATTGAAAGTTTTATGGTGGAAAACATGTTGAAAGTTTTATGGTGTAAAAACATGTTGAAAGTTTTATGGTGGAGAAACATGTTGAAAGTTTTATGGTGGAGAAACATGTTGAAAGTTTTATGGTGTAAAAACATGTTGAAAGTTTTATGGTAGAAAAACATGTTGAAAGTTTTATGGTGGAAAACGTGTTGAAAGTTTTATGCTTTTGATAGTGTTTGGAACTATGTTATTTTTGAGCAGCGTTTTAAGAAATTGGTTTGCCACTCGATTTTTCCTTGTTTTTAGTTGAATTATCTTTATAATCGTTGCAAATTGTATTTGGCTCGGACTAGATGTGAGAAATATGTTATAGTTAGCTTGAAGCATTGTGAATATTGTGAAAGGAGTTTTGTTTGAAGGCTATATCAATGTGGTTTGTAAGAAACACAGTGAACACGAGTTAGCATATAAAAGAATAATGACAGTTTAGAAGAAATTTTCAATTATGTTACATTTATTTACCAACATAATGTGTCGAACAAGATGGTAGGTGTTGATGTCTCTGATTTTCGAGAGTAGTATCTTTTCTTCAGGGGAGAAAAGAAAAAGAAACGCCTGCAACTGTTCGGCGAGGTTTTTCTTTGTCCGTTTCATTTTTTATTTTTTTCTTTATTTCCGGAAGTCAGTGTCGTAGCCAGGCTGTCAAATGAATTTCCTGGATACGAGATTTGATGAATATTAAATCTTGTTAGGAATTACTATAGCTTTTTTATGTATATAAATGATTAAATGTTGCGTGTTACACTTAAAGTGTGTAATTAGGAGTGTTAATGGAGGCCAAAGGATGCAATCAGCATCGATGTTCTTTTGTGCTTGTCAAAATATAAAATTGTCTCAGTCGTGATAGCGTGAGAACACAACGTTTTTCGATTTATCTTTGTCATCAAAGAAACTACATCAACTAAAAAGGGATTTACAATAATTTATGTCAAAACTTTAAAAAAAAAAAAAGAAAAACTGGTTTGACAGATAATCACGTGTTACCTATGATAAAACTCGGAACTTTACAGAAATTTCAGCCCAGCATACCAAAGTTTGTCGACAAAAAGACGTGTCAAGCCTCAATATACTATTCCGATACTACTTCACTACCCAGTTTATGATCATCAAAAGTGTTTGAATCCATTTTGAACTTTTGTGATTTATGTGCGTTGGGTTTGTTGCTGCTGAGTTCAGATAAATTGAACCATTAATGTTTTAAATAAGGAACACATATGTCATACTGTTCTGTATTTTCTGTTAAAATACGTTTGTACGCATATGTATTTTAACACATGTTGCATACTGGATCAGGTTGTATATACCGTTTACTTGCGTATCTGTTTGGCGTCTACTGTTCATGTATTAACGCATCTACTAGGTTGAGAAGAAAGTTCTTGCGGAATTTTTAATTTTGATTTCAAATGATGTATTTTCAAATAAGTTTTCGTTATAATACTCTAATCGAGATTAAAAAAACAAAAAAAAACTGGACTCAATTCTCAGCGACACTCTCTGCTCTAACCGCATTCCATCCGGTTCTCGAGAATTGAACGGCTCCACTCTCCTCAAACATCTTAACTTCCGGCCTTATATTATCTCATTTATGCAAATTAATGCGCGATCGAACCTGATGATTCGTCGCCTTCTCGTCTCCCATCGCTCGGGTTTCGAGTTCGCACATGCAGCCCACCTCCGTGACTCAATTTTCACTACAGATACCTTTACTTTATATATCATTTTACAGCGCGTTTTTCGCTCTATCTAATCGTTATAATTTCAATCGTTTTAAAACAATTATGTCTTATTTTCAAAACATGTCTTATTTTCAAAACATGAATACAACATGGAAAAAAGCAAATACGCATAATTTTCTTATTTCAATTCAAGCTAGGTCGAAAAGCTGATGAAACAGCTCGCGATATCAACGAAACGCTTGGCCTAAGAACCATTACTGAACACATAGCACAATGGTAGCTTAAGAAATTTCATGGCAGAAACGATAGTCTTAGAGATGATGAGTGTAGTGGTCGGTCATCTGATGTTGACAAAGATAAATTAAGATCCTTAGTTGAAGTCAATCTACGCACAACTGTTCGAGAACTTACTTCTGAATTAGACGTAACATATAAGACAATTTCCAACCACTTGAGAGAGCTTAAAAAGAAAAGAAACTTTTCATAAATTAGTGCCTCACAAATTGAACAGGGACCAAAAGAAACGCCGTTATGAAGTGTTATCTTCCTTTCTTTTACGCAACAAGAACGACCCGTTTCTCGACCGAGTTGTGACTTGCGATGAAAAGTGGGTTCATTATGACACTTAGCTCAGTGGTTAGACGCCGACGGAGCTCCTTGACACTTCCTCTAGTAAGATTTGTGCCAAAAGAAGGTCATGCTGGCTGTTTGGTAGTCTATGACCAATTTCATTTTGAATGCAGGCGAAACCATTCCGGCGGCGAAGTATTGTCAACAAATGGATGAAATGCATCCGAAACTTCGACAACAACACCTAACGTTAGTCAACAGAAAAGGCCCAATTCTCCTGCACGACAAAACCTGACGGCACGTTGCTAAACCAACCCTGCAGAAATTTAACGAATTCGGCTACGAAACTGCCTCATTTGCCATGATCTCCAGACGTCTTACCTACTGACTACTACTTTTTCAAGCATCCCGACAAATGGTTCTAAAACCTAAGCGATATATATAAAAAAAAAACAAAAAAAACACGCCTCCGGTAACTTCATCGCCACCAGAACGCGAGATTTTTACGTTACTGGCATGAATACACTTGCTTTCCATTAGCAAAAGTGTGTTAGATCTGATGGTGCTTATTTTGATCAATAAATCTTTGTTTGAGCCAAGATATGTTCATCTGAATTTAAAAGTTAAAAACCGCAAGAATTTTCTTGTCAACCTGATATTTGACCTCATTTCCTCCCAGTTATACGCCCTTCCGTTCACATGACTATCGTTAATAGAATCAATTGCATGTTTCTAAATTAAAAGAAAAATATTCGGCGATGATTTTTATCATACGCCGCAAGACTTCTAAGTTTGACCTGCTTACTTTATTCTATTAAACTTTGTGTTGCATGAACGCAACATTAAATTAAGTGTGTGAATATTTGACCTCATTTTCTCCCAGTTTTATTTATATGCAGTTTCGTTTACGTGACTTTTGGAATCATCGGATTACTGTTATCATCTAGAGTGTGATTTTCACATGTAATCCCCGCATTCATGCATCGTGTCGACTTCGGGAATTTGGACGGAATATCGAACGGAGCCCTTTATTTACTGCACGTGGGTAGTATGCTTTTGTTCAGTCAGTAATTTGTTCCGTCCTAAGTAATTCGTCGCCCAACCTTCAAATCAATATCACTTTTAAATTTGATTTTTCCAATTACTCTAATCACTGCGGACAATTCTAGTACGGATTTTAGGGGCCGTTTTTGTTAGGCCGTCTGTTCTCGCCACATGTCCCCAAAATCGCAACTTCCTGCCATTAATGTTGCCCAGCAGTCCTCGGTATGATCCAATATATTCCAGAACTCATTCGTTTATATGTTTGTCAACCAAGCTTACACGAAGAATCTACGGTTGCAGCACAATTCAGAACTCAACATTCTGCTCCATATGCTACTATTGAGAATACCAAATCTTGCAGGAACCATTTCTTTGTGAAATGGATTTGTCTTTCCAGATTAGCGCAATCATTGCTGTCCTTGCCGTTGCAATAAGGCGTCTTACTTCTTTGGCGTCATCTACTTTGTTTGTAAAAACTGCATCCATGTAGTTGAAATCTACCTTTTTTTTTTCAACATTTTGATTTTCCACAATTAGATTTTTAGCATTCGGTGCCTGTGTTACTTTCATTACTTTTGTTTTGCTAACGTTGGCAACTTTTACGGTGTTGGTTGGACGGCTGGCATAGCCAAGTAACCTAGGTAAGTAAAACCTACAACGCTGCAGGTTAACTAATAACTGCGACTAAAAATGACGACTTTATGCAGCCCAAACAGTCATGAGGCACGATATTCATGAGATCTATGTAGAAGTCTGGCTCGCTGAACATTAATACAAGTGTAAAGCAGTGTTACACTCGTCGCAGGAACAAACAAGAAAAAGTAATAAAAATCTTAATCCGGTATTTCTTTTTAAGTTCAAATGAAACGCATTTATTCGTGGTTTCGTTAAAAACACCGCATTTCACTATCTTATAAACAGCCTTTCGCACACATGTGTGCTTTTTAAAAGTCTTTTTCCTCGCCACATCGCACCGACCCTCACCCAGCGCTTTCTTGCCCTCAACTTTACACGTCTATCTTGCGGTCCAGATACTGCTGGGTGTCAGGCCAATCTGCCTTGGGAGGCCCTACCAGGAACCGAAGTTCCCGACAGCATAGTCCTGACACAACTCGTTTCACCACCCTACCACGGTGAGGAGGGGTTAGACTTACAGGGAAGCTTAGGAGTTACATGATTGATCCTTGAGCTTAAGGAAATTTCCTTTGTAGTTTACTACGGATCTCGCCATACAAAGAAGTTTTATTTTTCATTTCGAGAGCAACAGGAGACTGTTCCTTACTAGTGAGAGTGAGATTGTAAAAAACTATCTACACCAAAATACGTAGATAAAATCCTTGTTTTTTATTTTCATTTATTTCATTTATTTTACTTTGGTTCTACCGAAACAAAGCCTCTGGACATAAGCGGCTACTAGTTAGGATCATGTTTACAGCAAACTATGAAAGAAGGTGAGCGAGATGACGGTTTACATTATATTTTCATTTCTGCTTGTTAATACAGTCATAGAAGCAGTAAACAGAGAGGGAATTACAAAGTTTAGCAGTTCGAGAGAAGAAAAGTAGGTGTTTCCATATCAAGGAGCCTCTTCGGTGAACGGGTGGGATTTTGTTGCTAAACGAGTTTGGTGTATGTACATCGAGGGGTGAAAGTATAATGAGTTCGTCAGAGCACATCTAATTAAAGTGTAACCCCACGTGTGGCTCCCTCGTCAGATCGCCGACTCCCCACGTCGTGTACCGTGGATTTTTCGTTCGTCTATTTCTCTATTTCTCTTATGGCTGGATCGTCCTTTTCCCGTTGGCGACTGTCGATGAGAACACACGCGGTTCACAAAATAGAAATATGAACAAAGAAAGGAAAAACACAAACGCCAATGTTCACATATAAATTGACTGTTGGACTTGTGTGTGTGTGTGTGTGTGTGTGTGTGTGTGTGTGTGTGTGTTCTCCCCGTTCTATTGATGTTACATTCATCTATCTCTGTTTCACAGTCAACTCTAAAATTGTCCACGTCTCTATTTCACAGTCAACTCTATAACTGTTCAATTGTAGTCGTTATCAACTCCCATCCGACGTCAAGGGTATCTAGTTGTCAACTCTGTCCAACTTCCATCCGCCATCTAACGCATCTAGGTATCAACTGTCACTGTCCAACTTCCATCTGCCCTCTAGCGCATCTAGATCTCAACTGCCTGTCTCCTCTGTCTTGATCTCTCAGGTCGCCCACCCCACCCTGGCTACCGGAATCTGCCCTTCCCTGTTTTATCAGTAGGTTTCTATTGTTATTGTTTGCTATTTCCTAACTATTGTTGATTGTAGGATATTTCCGATTTCTTTGTTTATTCTAAGCTATTTCCTATCTATCGTTGATTGCAGGATATTTCCGATTTCTTTGTTTATTCTAAGCTATTTCCTATCTATTGTTGATTATAGGATATTTCCGATTTCTTTGTTTATTCTAAGCTATTTCCTATCTATTGTTGATTGTAAGATATTTCCGATTTTTTGTTTATTCTAAGCTATTTCCTATCTATTGTTGATTGTAGGATATTTCCGATTTCTTTGTTTATTCTAAGCTATTTCCTCTTCCTTTGTCTATTCCCCCCTCTCAGCACTTAGTGGCTCAAATCCACCCCAGGGCCACTTTATAGTATCACAAAAGTACTCATAAAACAGATATAGAGATGCCATGTTTCGGCGATGGGACAGAGATTGGAGCTTGGTTGATAGTGCGTGAACTGGGGACTCTTTTTGTTATCCTTTACAGAATAATAACAATAAAAAAAAAACAAGCATATTAACAGTGTTAATGAAAGTGCTGGGTTGACTCAGGGCCGTCGTTTGGTCGTTAATTTATTTCCTTTGGTCAAGTCTTTTCCATAATTTTTCATGGTTACGCAATAGTAACGATTGTTTGCAAAGATAAAATACAATCTGTTTTCCTCAACTAATTTATTCTACCATTCACTTTCAAAGTTTGCAGACATATCAAGAGGATTTAGGTTGTCACATAAAACAAATTGTTATTATTCAAAGGTGATGAATTTGGCTGTCTGTCAACATGTTTGCATAACAGCTATAAACGACATTCACTCATACACACACGCATACATACATACATACATACATACACAGACACACACACATATATATATATATATATATATATATATATATATATATATATATATATATATATATATATTCGTGTTGAGTCACTGGTTCCTGTCAGATCACCGAAGTTAAGATACCTTGAACCTGGTCAGTACTAAAATGGGTGACTATTTGGGAATACCAGGTGCTGTATGTGCTCTTCGCTTATCTCGACACTGTATCCAGTCATCCTGGACTTCTTTTCAGAAGTGTGGTTAGAGATTGTACAATCCTTTCCTCATAATCACACGCACGGCTACCTCTTTACAGGGGGTACTAAAATGGGTGGCTATGTGTGAATACCATGTACTGTATGTGCTCTCGGCTTATCTTGCTACTGTTTCCAGTCGCCCTGGACTTCTTCTTGCCACTAAAATTAAACAGTGCCGACCCAGTGATTAGGGATTACGCAACTCTTGCTTTACCCTTGAGCACGTGTCCTCAGTCGTCTTTCCAGGATGGTCAAATGGTCCTCGTCGTTCCAACGGACGAACATCCACATTTGTTGACATTTATCAGATTTTATGTGAAAAACCTAGCAAGGTCAACACTCCCCTAAACTCCAACTCTCCGTACTATGGCATGATATAACTTTATTTATGAGAGGGTTAGCTTAATAACAAATTGTTGTATATTTAGGCCCTGGTAGGTAGAGATTACATCAACTAGTATGAATTTCGAAAGTGTTTCTGTAATAGAAATCATCACTGTCGTAAACGTGTTTGCTTAGCTTGTAAAATGCAGAAAATGTAGAAAAGAAAAGACAAGCACAATTTTGTTGATCGTTCATTGGTGAACATCGTATGCCATTAATTTGTATATGTACGCAATTGGTAACTGTTAAATGGGACGAATTCTAAAGCAGGGGTTGAGTGGTATCTTTTTTTTTTTTTTTTTTTTTGGAACGAGAACGAACGGTGGGAGATAACATCAAATACACGAGGATTTATTGCAAGTTGAGGAAAGAAAGGAAAAAAATATTTTCGTGCATTGTATCGGCAAGAGGACGGTTTGACACTGCCAGTCTATTGTTTGTTTGTTTGTTTGTTTTGTTCCCTTTCCTATTTTATAGTTTCATTTAAGTGTATGTCAGAGTAGTCTGAATTGTGAGATGGAAATTGTGTCACATGCTCGTATAAGGTTTTCGGGGCAGTTTCCGACGGGAAATCAGCCAATCCACCCGTAATAACAATGCAGGGATTTATCGTGTGTGTTATTTATTCATTTTCTGTGTCACGCTTACATCCGAATCGTTTAATTGTTATGGATTTCCATTTTTTGTAATAAATAATTTTACCAAGAATTCTTCATAAGTTTTTGTTTCGGTCTCGATTATAGTTGAAGGAACTCAAGTTATATATATATATTTTTTCAGAAGTTTTGGTTTGGGTTTCGATTCGAGCTAATGCACTCAAGTCATATGGATATATATATTTTTCATTTTTGAAATCGCAGTTTTATAATATATAACAAAATCGATAGAACATCAATTCTATAATAATATATACGAAATCTGCAAAAGTTAAAAAAATCTACTTTAAGCGTACTATAACCAGGCTTTTCCGGCGTCCCTGCTAGCTTAGATAAATACTTTTGCAGTTTTAACAAAAGAGCTACAATAATACCAGAGTATTCCCAATCACGCTGAACATCTACAGAATGCCAACATCAATATATAACATATGAATAAGTTCCCTATGGAATTTCCGCAGGTCCCGCTAGTTTATATTATTTCAAACTCCAAACCCGGACAAAACACTACAATCTATGGTAGCACATCAAAGACAGTAAACGACTAAGTTCTCTCTTATTCTCTTTCCTCTGATCTTGAGCATGTGGTAAAAAGGGGAAAGAAATGGCTGGTTACTTTTAATGCATCAAAAACCAAGCTTCGAACTCTACATCATCTACGCTCTAATGCCAATCTGGCATCAATTGAAATGAATGGCTCTCGTCTTGGGGAGGCTTCGTGCTTTGGCAAGCTTCTGGGCTTGACCTTTACTCCCGATCTGAAACGGAACACGTATATCAAATCCATTGCCAAAATCGCTGGAAAAATGGTGGGATGCTTCTATCGCTCCAATAGATATCTCAATCCTGGTGCAATTCTTTACTTATATAAGAGCCAGGTGCGGCCAACGATGTAGTACTGTTGCCACACCTGGGCAGGAGCTGCTAGAAGCAGCTTATCCTGCCTTGACAGAGTCCAAAATAGACTTCGTAGCTTAGTGGGGGATGCCCTTTTCTCTTCCCTGCAACCTCTTTCCCACAGAAGAGACGTTGAGAGCCTGTCTCTGCTTTATCGTTATTTCCATGGCAAGTTTTCATTTGAGCTTCAATCTATGGTCCCCCCTCGCCAAACGTCATGAAAAACAGTCGTCTAATTGAAACCACTATTTTCCCACTCTCCTTGTCTGTGCCTAGACTTAAATGCAGATTCCATAAATAAAGCTTCTTTCTTGGAACTACACGCCTGTGGAACTCTCTTCCGATTGCCTGCTTTCCAGCTGACTACAATCTGATTGTCTTCAAGTCCAACATAAACAAGTTCTTGATTAACTGCTCCTCTCTAAATAATCCAAATTTACAAAATTCTCACTACTTATGTTTACTACGCTATAATCACATTAACTAATGTATACCCATTAACCTTTATCCTCGAGTGGTCTCTAGGCCTTGATAAGTGGTAATTCTTGTGTAAAAAATAAACCCCAATAAAAGTTGTAACTATCTGTTTATAAAATATTATTCCTCCAAAAATTAAAGAATAATGAATATATAATTGTAAGATATTGAATGGATAGATACGAAGCTACCTATTATAGCATAAAAATGATGCCTCACTTGTTTATATCGACCTGTTCTCTCGCAGGTGTTAACCCCGACAGCTGTGAGGTCAACTATTTGGCCTATTCACCTCCGGCGAAGTCAATTTTGACAGGTTTACACTCAACACTCGGTACTTTAGCCTGCAGATCGCTCTACGAGTGTGTGCGTGCGTGTGTGCACAGTCTCAACACGCGGCAATAATACTTATGTGCCCTACCAAAAATCAAATCAAACATGTATGTAAAACATAGGTAATAATTCTAAAACAAAATTGGAAGCACCTTCCTTATAATTATTCCAATAAAAGTTAACAATATTATAGTGGTTAAGAAAAATAGCGTCAATAGAACAGGCAGCAGTGTAACAGAGCGCGGACGCGCATATGACGGTTGTATGCAAATACCAAGCCGTGTGCGAAGTGACGTCACAGTAAGGAACAAGGAAAGACTATAAAAGAATGTGCTCACAGATCGACGTTCACGTTAGGAGCACGTTAGAGAGCACGATCACGTTAGAGAACACGATCATGTTAAAGACATGGGTGAATTCAAGCATGGCCGGAGAATATGATATCATATACTATGGATATGGGGAACAAAAAAGGGAATAACAAAATGTTTGAAACCCACTGGAGTATCCTAGTCTTAGCTATATAGCCTCCATAATCTCCCTTCTTTTGGCAACTCTTCAGTGGTCAGAATGGTGGTTGTGTTCTGGATTTTGGTGTGTGCGAGTGACCGACAAGGCTAATCTTTGCCCTGAACTGTCTTTTGCATTGAGTTCCATTTCCATTTAGAGGCTTGGGGACGTTCTTCTCTCTCTCCCTCATTCTCTTTCTTTTCTCATCGAGTTCCGCACGTCGTTTAGCCTGGAAAGTAGGTGTACTTTAGACGATGGTGTTGGCACGGGTTCCCCATGTGCCCGTATTGATATTATGTTGATGCAAAAACAATATCGTTTTCTCACATACGTTACTTTAATATGTAATTTCTGAATTAATTCATTGATATATGAAGTCAAACGTGGATGGAGAATGTTATATATCATTTAGAAGCGCGTTTTTCGCTCTATCGAATCGTATTATTCGTTACCGGTCTCAATCTTTTCATTCATTTTTTTCAGGCTTTCGACGGCATGGACAAAATTAAAATCCATACGATTTTCTTGTTCCAGTTCAAACTAGCCCAGAAAATCTGCCGAGACATCTCGTAATATCAATGACGCGTTTGGCCCAGGAATTACTAACGAACGTGTGATACAACGGTGGTTCAAGAAATTTCGAAATGGTGACGAGAGGCTCGAAGATGAAGACAGTCGCGGCGGGCCGACTGCGGTTGATAAAGAACATTTAAAAGCCTTAATTGAAGCCAATCCTCGCAGAACCACACGAGAAGTTGCTGTTGAACTCGAAGTCGATTGCTCAATAGTCGTTCGCCATTTAAAGCAAATAGGCAGTTAAAAAAGTTGGATAAATGGGTGCCGCATGAATTCAACGATAATTTTTTTTTAAATCGTCGTTTTTAGATGTCTTCTATGCTCTTTTTGCACAACAAAAACGACCCATTTCTCGAGCGGATTGTGGCATGTGATGATCGGTGGATCCTCTACGACAGCCGGCGACATTCAGCACTGTGGTTGGATTCTGGAGAAGCTACACAACACTTCCCGAAGTCGAAATTGCACCCCAAAAAAGGTTATGGTGAGTGTTTGATAGTCTGCGGTCGGTCGCATCCATCACAGCTTCTTGAATCCGGGCAAAACTATTACGGCGGAGAAATACTGCCGACAAATTGACAAAATGCACTAGAAGCTCCAACGATTGTGCCTGAGATTGGTCAATATGAAGGGACAAATTCTCCTCCTCGACAACCCTTGCCCATATGTTGTTCAACTGACCCTGCAGAAGCTGAACGAATTCGGCTACGAGACTCTGCCCCATCTGCCATATTCAACGAACCCCTCATTTACCGATTATCACTTTTTCAAATATCTTGAAAACTTCCTGCGCGTAAAATGCTTCAAAAGCCGAGATGATGTCAAATCGATCTTCAATAACTTCATCGCTTCTGCGGATTTCTATGTTATCTTCAATAACTTCATCGCTTCCAGAACTCCGGATTTCTATGGTAATGGGATAAATAAAATTGTTTCTCATTGGCAAAAAATGTGTCGATTCTAATGCTTTTTATTTCGATTCATAAAGTTTATTATGAAACGAGTTATGCTCTTTTGAACGTTGAACGTAAAAAAAAAAAAACAAAAAAAAAACAAAAAAAAAACGACATTATATTTGCACCAACATAATAAAACAATTTTTTCAAGTTTGCTTTTAAAAGATCCTTGTATCGCTTCTGGCCTCCTCGACACCGCTTTCCTACTTTTAGTTATGCATAGAGGACCTGTTTCGGCAGTCGGGGATCCGACATAGTACGCATATTATGACAAAAACGAAAAACAGGAGACGTAACACCTAGTTTACCCCCCCCTTATAGTAAGTAAGTATATTCTCACAGACATTTCCAAAATATTTTATGGTATTACTGAAAAAAACTTTTCACGGTGAACCATAATAGGTAAATTCATAAATAAAGATACTGTTAAAGAGGTAGCTCCAAAAGTAAAGCCTCCTATTTTTTTAACTAAAAAATCTAAAGAACTACAAAGATGAACGTGGTAACGTTAAAAAGAGCGACAGTTTGTGCTCCAGATTTTACTTTTCTACATAGTACCATTCTCAGTGCACTTTTGCCAGGAATTCAACGCACGTTCATGACAAGCGTTGCTTTCTTAGAGGTTCACACCGTCAATATCTGCAACCGAGAAATGAAACTTTCAGGCAATAAATGCACAAGTTCAGTCATTATAACAATGCAATTTACAATCGCCCCTGATCTATTCGGGTGGAATAAAAAAAAGTAGGAGACATTACTTTTGGAATGTCCTTCGTAAATTAAAAGCAACTTCACAATACCAACTGTCCGTCATGGAATTTCCAACATTTTCAGAATTGAAGACAACCCCCACCGCCATCACAAGAAAATTACACCTGGAAAAAAATGAAATAAATCGAACAAAGCAATTGTTTTGGTTCAATGAGTCAATTCTGGTTTCATTATGAATAACAAGGTGTGTCGTACACAAATAAATAAAGTGTGATTTCCATTATTCTGCATTTACATGAAGTGTTTGTCCTTGGAGTAATTTTTGTTTTTAGTTATATACTAGCTGCATATGGTCCTGAATATGACCTTAAACTATATCCAGTGGTGAGGTCCCAGCTTACGGGCTTTGGGGAGTATGGAGCCACCCTTTAATTACCATTGCTCCCAGGTCCACTCTGACCCGAAGTGGTAGTACCTGTTAGGGTCCCAACTATGGTTTAAATAGAAACCGACTTGAAAACAACAAATATATTCTATTAAAACACTTTTCTTCAAAATCTTTGGACTCGGCATTAAATAACCTGAAAAGTGTTGATATGCCGTAAAATAGAAACAACCAATCAACTAGCTGTATATATATATATATATATATATATATATATATATATATATATATATATTTGTTTTTATCACTTCATTTTATTTCGAAAATTTAGTATGCATTATATACTAGCGGCTGTGCCGCGTCAGCACACACAACGCCGAGTCAAACACAAAATCGAGTACACTCAACATCATCTTACCCTGTCAACTCGGAGTATGGGAAATTCCCATATGCACAAAACAAAATCACTGAAAAAAAACAAAAATACCCTAACAAGGGTAAGGATAACGACTAAACGTTGGATAAAATGATGGTTAAATTTATAACGAACTTGCCGGGATTCGAACCTGGAATCTTCTGATCCATAGTCAGACGCGCTATCCATTGAGCCACAAGTCCTGTCGTATACCGAAATATTTTACTGCGACTGTATACAGACAGTGCTAAATTCAGTTGACATGGGCAGGTAACTTTTTAGACAATTGCACGAAACGGCCCCAAAGCCCTTATTTCTGGCTTTTTGTGTGACTCGGCGTTGTTCGTTACGAACCATATATAGATAAGGACAATCTAGGGACTCACACCTTTCAGGGGGGAAAAAAAGAATTTTTGAATTCGGTGCATCCGTTCAAAAGTTTTATTGGTATATATTACACACGCACATAAATATATATACACACACACATAAATATAAATATATATACACACACACATACATAAATAAACATTCAGAATTTTATTAATAGTATAGATTTTTGAGATCCGATAAAACCGTGAATAATTGTCCACTGAAGGTAATTGTAGGGTTTCAAATATAATGTCTCAATGTAATATAGTGACAATGAATAATACGCGTACTTATGTTGGATCAACTGCCAGAAACTTCAAGGATGAATATAGAAACCACATATGATCTTTTAAAGCTAGGCTTACGAGATGCCCTCAATGAGTTTCCAGACATTTTTGTACAATCAGTATGGAATGCTTCAGATTAGTTTTAGGCCATCTTGCATGAATCGAGCATCAGTCTTTCAGTGGCATAAGAGATTTGAGGAAGGCAGGGAGTCTGTGAACATGATGATAGGTGTGGGAGGAGTAAGGAAGTCAAAACATCTGAGTTGATTGGCCAAATAAAGAATTTCATGAATAAGGACAGTTGTGTGTCCATAGACACAATAAATTGATGTCAACGTGAGAAGTTTATACACTAATATTCGTAAGCAACTGAAGACGCGGAAGATTTGTACGAAGTTTGAATCAAGTGTGCAGTCCCCAACTCGATCCCTGTCACAGACTATTTGGCCAAGATGGGCACCAAAACAATTCCTCGCCTCCCCCCTTATAGTCCACACCTTGCTTCTTGTGAAAACCTTAGAGGCTGTAGTTAGAAGACACTCGAGGAAATGAAAGAGAATGTGACGAGAGTCATTCAGAACTTCCATGGGCCTTCCAGAAGTTGTTTGAATGGTGCAACAGTTGCATTTCAGCTGGGGGAGTTTATTTCGAAGGGGATTAGTATATCATGTGTGTTCTAACAATAAAAATGCTGATACGAAAAAATTTGGAAGCTTATTGAAGAAACTCTATATAACCTACTGTTTCTTTTATAAAATTATTTTATATAAACTTCTTTCCGGTTAACAAAAAAAAAAAAAAAACATTAAGAAATTTACGTACACGGTTTGAACTTACAGACCATGTCGTGCAAAAAATAAAAAATAAATAAAGCAAAAAACGCGCTATCACCTTACCTAGAGTAGAATTTTCACGACCCGTTGTTCTATCATTGTTGCTAAGAAAAAAACATGGAAAATGGCTTTACTGATGATAGATAAATTAAAATAGCGGTTTCGATTATCGATTACCGGTAATTATCGGGGGGTATTCTGAGACAAAACTTAACTAAGATCACTCCCAGACTTATACACTAAAATTGTGTAAATTTAAAAATAAATCTGTTCAGCCGTTTCGGAGTCTATAATGAACGAACTCACTCACACACAGAGACAAAGTTGCATTTATGTTGCATAGCCGGGTGGGTTTTTTATTTAAAGAGAAGTAATATATTATATAGTTGTTGTGTTCAGTTTTGGGAGACATATATCGGGTACATTTTAATACGGACTATCCTATCTCATTTTTTACTTACAAGAACAGGGGACTTGTTCTTGTAACATTTATATAATTATAGATACGTGGATATATATATATATATATATATATATATATATATATATATATATATATATATATATATATATATATATATATATATATATAAATGGATATATCTATACTGGTAGCCATATTGAATATTGAAATTCTAATCTGTTTGGTTCTATGGGACGAAACTACATCCAAATTTACAGGCTTTTTGAAATTATAATACTATTCTATGGTTAAAATTTTATGACAATTGGTAAAAAAGAACCTATATTTTAAAACCAATAAAATATGCTTAAATTTGCTTACATTTGTATATATATATATAGTGCTCTGCAAGCCAGCCTAAGTTTTGCTGTTCCAGTTGTCTTCCCTGTGACCTTGCCAGGTCACTAATAAGGGAGAGAACTCATAGTTACAAGAATGCTTCCTTGAGGTTAACGTGGTGATCCTCTTCAACTGTCATAAGCCGTTTTCATTGAACTGTAGCCTCAAGTGACTCTTGATAAGCATTGATTCGACAGAAAGTGACTTTGATAAGCATTGATTCGACAGAAAAAATAACTTCCTGAGTGTCTTGTCATGAAGTTTCCAATATTTTCAGATTTTAAGATGAACCCGCCCATCTACCCTAAAATAGGTGGGAAAGTGAAATAAACCGAGTAAAGCATTTGTTCAGGTTCGATAACTCAGTTCATCTTAACACTGATTTTACAGCAAATAACGAGGTGAGCCGTGCATTATTAATATTTCAAAATTGAATTTGCTTACGTTTGTGCGTTTCTGTTATTGCGCATGAAACTTTTGTATTTGATTCACGCTGTCTCGATTCGGTGTTGCCCGGATGCATTTATAAATTTTATCTTTATTATGAAATCATTATTTCGAAAATTTGTGCAACAGGAGATTACTAATCTATCTATATATCTATAAAAGTGGAAAAGCGCACGCGCGTGTGTGAGGACAACTTTCAACCTATACACCTAACGAACTTTTGATTTTTGATCTACAGGCTTGAAATTTGGTATATAGGGTATTCAGACATGTAGAAAACTTTTTAATCTGTTTTCATCTAATAGAAAGGGCCATTAAGGGGTCAAAATGGAAAAATTGGTACATGGTGGTTATCGGATTTTAACTGTTTGCTAAACTGATGTAATGGTTATCGTACTTGACTCACTAAGTTGAGGTTTTGGTTTCGATCTCAGCTCGAGTATTTTTTTATTTATTTACTTACAAGAACTGAACGGTTTAGAAAAAACATAATACTCGCATGCACATGTCTCAGTTTCTTTACGCATTTTTTTCTTTTTTACTAATTATTTTTTTAAGGAATTTAATCTTACGTTTAATACCGTGCAACGCCGGATACATCTTCTAGTTTTTATATATTTCTGATATCTTATGAAACATGAAAGATTGTCCACTTGGGAAATTTTACGGTCTCAATTTACCATAGCGATGTCGGGTCTACTGCAGAAAGTCGGGTCTACTGCGATGTCAGGTCTACTCCAGAAACTGAAAAAACTGTCACATCATGTGTAACGTTACACACGTTTACACACGCGTTAACATGTAAAAACCCAACACGTTGTAGCAGAGTACTTCGCAATAAATATAAAACAAATAATAACTTGACTCCCTTTTTTTAACAACATTTATTTCCGGGTGCTTTCCTGAATAAAATGTGATCGTGCCCCTTCTCTCTCGAACGTCATTGTCGGTCTGTGCACACGTTCATTTTTATAGTCTTTTTCTTTTTCTTTACGGTGACGTCACTTTGGACACGGCTCGGCATTTGCATACAGCCGCCGTACTCAATTGGCTAAATATGTTAGGGAATTAATTCGAAATAACACATGTTTTTTAGCGTTTCCATTTCTGCGCTTTTTTTTTTTTTTTTACATTTTCACCCCAAACAAGACACATTGCCACTTTGGTGGGCGGGGCGGCTACTATCAGGGACATAAGCTACTGGAGTATTATGTAGGGAGTTGGGCAGCAAGATGTCGATTCACGTTACACTTGAACTTCTGCATGTCAGTACAGTTGGGGAAGTAGGGACCCAGAATGAAATTTCAAAGTCCAGCGGTTCTGGGGAAGAAACTACTGGAGGAGAAAGCTCTCTTACATCTAGGGATCTATACTGAGTAGGGGTGATGGAAACTAATAGAGAAGGTGTTATAATAATCGAGGGGTGATGGAAACTAATAGAGAAGGTATTAATGATAGAAGGGGGGATGGTACAAGAATTATAATTAGAAATAAAAAGAGGAATACAACTGCATTAGGTGATTGGATTAGGGAACTTCATAGAAACAAAAAAGACTTTGAATTGAAATGGTCAATAGTAGATAAGGGTAGTAGGTATAGACCTGGGAAATCAAAAAGGTGCAATCTGTGTTTATTGAAAGACTTCTACATAGTGAATGCAAAAGAAGAAATATTAAATAAAAGGCTGGATGCTATACAGGGATGTCTTCACAGAAATAGATTTTTGCTATCACGTCTTAAATGTAACTGAGAAAAAAAAACCATTCTGCGAATAATAAAGATTATTAGGTGCATAGCCAAAGTTTATATAGCGTTAAATAGCCAAAGTTTATATAGCGTTAAATAGCTAAGAATGATGTAAATTAGTTGTAATGTTTGATTCAAATCTAGCAAGCAGATCTGGATCCCAACATTCTACATTATAAACATATTTTAGCAATAAAAACCATGGATTACTACATAAGAAATTTAGATTTATAATAAGGATTAACAAAGATCCTTCATCTCTCAAACTCTGATAATGGTTTCCCATTTATAATTTAGTAAGATGTTTTTTATCCACTAACAAGTTGCTTTTAGTAACATAGAAAGCTTTTCGTATTCATTTTTTTTCAAAGCTAGCCGATTTTATTAAAGTGGTCTTATCATTTTGACCAGGTGAAAATGTTTGTTTTTCCAAAAATAATTATTAGATCAGGGTTAAGGTTTCGAATAAAGCAGATTTCATTTTTTTTTCCATCATATTTTCCCTTTTGGCAATGGTTTCAATCATTTGTTTGATTAAAAATTCGATAATATGCGTAAAAGCTTACTTTCTTAAGTGGTCTTATGATTTTGACCAGGACTGTATATATATATATATATATATATATATATATATATATATATATATATATATATATATATATATATATACTAGCTGTACACTGCCACGCGTTGCTGTAGCTCAAATTGGCGCAATGGAAAAAGTCCCAAAATGAGAAAAAGCATGTTTCTTATAGGTTTAATTTTCCATTTTGCATGGGTACACAGTTTTTGTTGTTCCATTTTCTTAGCTGATATAGAGAATTTCTGGTTTGGTAACTCTTGAATACGTAACATAAATTGTCCATGTGAAAAAACAAAGCTTGGATTGATTTATATTTCACAACATGATAATTAGTACACCAAATTTCAGTTGCAATACATGCGGTGGCATCCCTGGCAAATATAGCTGTTGGATAATTAACCACTTTATCTGCTTTCACAACAGTGTCGATGGATTCGTATTTGACTACTTCACTTGGAATTTTACATTGAATAATAGCGTTAAGTTCATGGGCGTCTTTGTATTGACCTGCAAGAATAGCTCATTCACTCAGTCAAGTAGAATTCTTATAATTTGAATATCTGCAAAAACCTTTTAAACTAACTGTTCTTTTGATGAAATAAAATTACAGAAATTACAGAAGTTAAAAGTCAAAGAATTTTGCCCTTATCTTTGATCAGCTGGCACTTTTTCGTACCCAATTTCCCACAAATGATGCAAAACTTTTTGTGCGGATCGAACAGTCTGCAACTGGGCATGCATATTTTGAGTTAAGTTCCTATTTACAATGCCTCCCCACAGGACAGAGTTAGACACCAGGGTCATTTTTTAATGTGGAGAAAAGGAACAAAAATAAAAATTGTCTCAGTCGTGAACGATTTCTCCTCCACTGACAGAGAACAAGAAATTGAAATGCAGCATCTGAAGAACAGATACTACACTTTGAGTTAAGTTTAATGTCTTCACATGGAACAAAAAAGTAGAGTATTTGAGGCAAGCATTTATTTCATCTGCTGATGTTGATTGAAGAATAACAGGTAACATTTGTTTGAAATCTTCTGCAAGCAATATTACTGCATTCCCAAATGGTCTGACATTGCCACGCAAATCTTGCAAGGATCGACTAAGAGCCTCAAGTGATTTTTTGCGTACCATTGTGCATTCATCCTAAACAATAAGTTTGCATTTCTGCAATATTTTTCCCCATATTGGATATTTTGGAGATGTCGAACATGAGATTTTTGAAAAATTGAATGTTTTAAAGTAGAATAAATAATTCTTCTACTTGGCAGCAAGGTCGCAGGTATTCCTCATGCAGCAAGGGCTAAGGCTATGTCATTTTGTTACCAAATGGCTGCCAAAATCAATTTAATTAGAAAGGTTTTACCAGTTACTTCTGGTGCTGTTCAAGGTAGCAGTAATTTCCAAATAACTTCTATTCTCACAGTCAGTAAATTAGGTGACTAACATAGGATTTATCCATGTTTTGACAATGCCTTATTCACTGTAATTAATTCAGGAGACTAAAATAGGATGACGGATTAGAGATGGACAGATCGAGAGGAAGATATATAGATAGAAAAGAGAAAGTGAGAGGAAAATAGAGAAAGAGAAGGAGATAGAGAGATAAAGGGATTGATAGATAAAGAGAGAGGGGGAGAGTTAGAAACATGGGGATGAGACCGAGGAAAGGAGAGAGATAAAGGGAGTTAGAGAGAGAAAGGGGCTCAAAGAGATGGAGAGGGTGATATAGAGAGAAAGATAGATTGAGAGAGGGAAAGGGAGAGATGGATAGAGAGAGATATCAAGAGAGGAAGAGAGAGGGGGAGAGAAACAGGTGAACTACACTTCACCGTTTTTTTCCTCGTTCAGTAGAGAAGAAATCTTTCGAGACTGAGGCAATTTTAATTTTTTGTTACTATCCAGAGTACCCCTTTTGGGGGGGCTAGTTTTTCCACGCATTAGAAACCGACCAGGTTATCTGTACTTTCACCTAACAAATTAATAAAAGAAAAAGATTTTGTAAAATTTGAATTTAACATGAAAATACTATTTTAAAAAATAGCACGATAACATAAGTGCATAAGTGCCACTTTATGTACTCCTTGGGCGTTGAGTTCCATGGCGACCAGCATAATTATTTAATGGTCGCTCCCTTAGCCTCCCCTAGTCAAGGCTAATGCATGCGCACGTAACATTTTTTATTTACTGACGTTGGCTTAGTAACTAAACGATTTATTGATAATTTCGTAACCCTTAAACGCATGCCGGAAGATTTAAATTGGTTCATTATTGTTGTAATGAAAAAAAAAAAGTTTCATTCAACACAAAACCAAAAACACATATTAATGATAAATGATTTATTATTCTTTTCATTGAAATTTACTAATTTTTAAATAAAAAAATTAATAAAAAAATAGTTGCTTATGTGCGCATGTAAAAATGTTTGTAAAAGTGAGAAATTATTTTAATCATTTAAAAAACTTGTTTTATTTCTTTGTTTTATTTTTAGATTAGGTCCACCTTATAATCACCCCAACATCCTCATCTTAAGAACAGCTTCCGGAATAAACACCACTTTTGGAGGGGGGGGTGCTATTTGCTAAATTTAACTGATATTTGTTGTCAGCATACCCACCCGAAAATACTATTAAAAAAAAGGGGAGGGATTCAGAAGTAGATTTATTTATCAATGAAAGTTGTGAAGAAGTAAATTTATTTATCAGTAAAAGTCGTCATTTAAAAAAGAAAATTGTGGAGGTGGACCTAAATGTAAATATTTACCCAAAAAACTATCCCGAAGTTTATTACAAAAACGTTTTGTTTTCGCACTATTCAACAATTTGTTCATCCGCGCATGTAAATTAAAAAATATTTGTAAAAGTGAGAAGTTATCAGTAAATGATTTAGTTTTTTTTTTATTTATTTATTTATTTTTTACATAAGGTCCACCTCCGCAAATGTTAAGAACGGCTTTTAGAATAAACACCCTCAACCTCTCCATGTTAACAACGGATTTCGGAATAAACACCATTGGGGGGGGGTCAACATACCCATCAGCAAATACTATTAAAAAAAAAGTCGATAAAAGTCGTCATTTAAAAAGAAATTTAAAATCAAATGTTTGTAAAAGTGAGAAATTATTAATAAATGTTTAGTAACATTTTTCGGTGCTAATGCAGAGAGTGATCCGCGCTATTTTTTTAAATCGTATTTCCACGTTTAATTAAAGTTTTATGGGTTTTTTTTATTCAATTGCAAGGTTAAAGTACAAAATAGGTACAAAATAAATAAATAAATGTTTGTAAATGTGACAAATAATCGTTTAGTTACGGCAACGTCAGTAAATAAAAGATGTTACGTGCGGGGTGGTGTGGAGACAAAGGGAGCGACTATTATTTTTTTCTGCTGGTCGCCATGGAGCTCAACGCCCAAGGAGTACCAAATTGTTATATTTTTTTTGTCAAATAAATAAATAATAGATAGCAACTTCGTTAATTTTACGACTCGCCCCAGCATATTATAAACACCCTAACTTCCATATGTTAAAACGGCTTTCGGAATGAACACCCCCAATCTCCCCATATTAAGAACGGCTTTCGAGGTTTATGGAAGGGCGTGTTTTTTTTAACATGGGAAGGTTAGGGTGTTTATAATACGTTGAGGCATCTCGTAAAAATTAAACAGTTTAGAAAAGGTTAAAACAAACTTTTTTATGTAAACAAAAAAGAAAAGAAACTAAACAATTAAAACGTAATGTTTCATGAGTGAAAAGCCTTAACATAAATAAAGATATTTAAAATTTAAAAATTGGTAAGTACATAAATTAATTTAAATTTTTAAAATATGGGATTTTTTTTGTGCTAATGCAGAGAGTGATCCGCGCTATTTTTTAAATCGTATTTCCGCGTTTAATTAAAGTTTTATATGTTTTTATTCAATTGTAAGGTTAAAGTACAGAATAGGTACAAAACATCCTCCCTTCCCCATGTTAAGAATGTCTTTTTTAATAATAACGTTATTATTTCAGCACGGATCACTCTCTGCATTAGTAACTTTTTTTTTTTTTTTTACTTATCTTGTAATTCGAGAGTAGTTTAAACGGAAGTTACCAGAAATATTATTGGACAGTCTCGCAGAAACGACTTCGAAAAATATTTATACTTTAATTAATATTTTTATAATTCGCAATGTAAAATTATTTTAATAACATGCAAACATTCATTGACTTTACAGATAAATTTTCTGAAAATTTCAATTAAATTGGTAATGTAGAAATATGGCTGTATAAACTTTGAACGAACCAAAATTACATTTATATATATATATATATATATATATATATATATATATATATATATATATGTGTGTGTGTGTGTGTGTGTGTGTGTGTGTGTGTGTGTGTGTGTGTGTGTGTGTGTAAAATAAAAAGAAAAGAGAAAAAATAATAGATGCCCTCTACAAGGTGCATGCAAAATAAAAAATGTAGTTTATAGCTGCACAGTATCGCAAACCCCAAATTTAAATATATGCACAGTCTGTTAAATCAAAAGTAGCTGATCAGCGGCTTGGTTTCCACCAGTTTTGGCAAATAACAAATAGGATCCTGAACAGAAGTGTGCATTCTATCCCAACCATTATCAATGGACCAGAGGTCATCTCGTCAGCTTCAGACAAGGCCAAACTATTTGCCAAGAACTTTGCAGCTAATTCTACCCTATGCGACGAAGGGCACCAACTCCCCATATTTCCTCCTATAACACAGAACACACTAGGTAACATACAAATATTTGTGCAAGAGGTCGCCAAGCTAATCAAGAACCTTGATGCCAGTAAAGCAACTGGCCCTGACGGCATCCCAATTATAGTGTTAAGAAAACTTCAACCAGAACTTGTTCCCATACTTACGAAACTGTTTAAGCATTGGAAAACCTCATCAGTATACCCTGTATTTAAGAACTCAGGTGATAAGTCATCTCCCTCTCAGTACAGACCAATAAGTCTCCCGTGTGTCATGAGTAAGTTGCTGGAATCCATATTAAATAGAGAAATAGTCAACCACCTCAACAGAAATAACCTTAGTGACACGCAATATGGTTTCCATTATGCAAGATCTACAGCAGATGTGCTAACGGTTATATCTCATAGGATTAGTGAATCTCTTGACAAAGGCTTCCTTTCTAGGGCAATTGCTCTTGACATATCAAAGGCATTCGACAAGGTATGGCATAAAGGCCTACTTCACAAGATTTCCAGTTACGGTATAACTGGAAATGTTCTCTCTATCAGTAAATCATTTCTCTCTGAGAGGCTCATAAGAGTAGTGGTTGATGGACAAAAAATCAGAGGCCTGCAGTATTAATGCTGGAGTCCCTCAAGCCCAACTCTCTTCCTGATCTATATCAATGAGTTTGACTCATGTTCAAGTAACCTACATCTAAAATTTCAAGTGTTTAAACCCCAAATTGGCGGAGGAGTTTCGTAGAATCTGCAAAGATCAACTCTTACAATTTTGACCTCTTGGCAGCCAAATTTTCGCTCAAAACTGATTAAAAAATCTTTCTGCATGTCTGAATATCCTTGTAAAATTTCAAATGTTTAGACCCAACATTTGCTGAATATTTTGCTAGAGGCCGCAAAAGTCAAATCTTTTAAACTTCGACCCATTGGTAGCCAAATTTTCGGCCAAAACCAGATTAAAAGGCCTGCCCTATGTCTGAATACACTTCATATAAAATTTCAAATGTTTAAACCAAAAATTGGCTGAGAGGTCAAATTTTTTTAAACTTTGACCACAAAATCGATATTGACCGAAAACCGATTTAAAAGATTTTCCCAAATCTCAATAACCCTTAGGTCAAATCCCGAGTTTGTATACTGAAAATTGAAAGAATAATTTGGTAGGGAAATGTACACACACACACACACTTTTATAGATATATAGATAAATACAAAACGATAGAGAAATATAAAAAGGATAAGAGATAACAAAGAGAAAAAGAGAATGATAGATAGGGAGCGTATTCTGATTCGAGCTATTCTTATGACTTCCACGTCATTTTACGCCTCCACGATGGCAGCCATCAAAAGGTTAACCATTTTGTGGACGCGCTTGTTCTAAGCCTAAACTACGCACAGAATCAAGGGGGAAGACGTATAGCCACAAGTCCGGCGAGCACTCGTGAAGCGCATTGTTGATTAACCATGTCTGAGTCGTCGTCAGCCTTATCTAATTATTTTCAATAAAATTCATCTTGGGTTCAAAGATACTTTTTCTGTTTATCTAATATATATATATATATATATATATATATATATATATATATATATATATATACACACACATATATATATATATATATATATATATATATATATATACTCGGGTTTTTTATTCAAAATTAATGGATTAATGAATTCAGCGAGGTTGTTAGATAGTGCTCAATAAAAAGAGCTGATAATACTTGTTTATTGTTATATAAACATGGTCACATCCTGCTGCTACAAATAGCCACTTGTTTCAATCAAACAACAGATATCATCAGGCAGCGACTTGACTATTCAATTTGATTATTCATTGAACTTTTGAATAGTCAAGTCGCTGCCTGATGATATCTGTTGTTTGATTGAAACAAGTGGCTATTTGTAGCAGCAGGATGTGACCATGTTTATATAACAATAAACAAGTATATATATATATATATATATATATATATATATATATATATATATATATACAGACTAAAAATTGACAGAGTAATTTGATAGGGAAATGTACACGCATACAGACACACTAACAATTTCATTTTTCTAGATATACTTGCAGTTCAGCCCGGCTTTTCTCGAGCCCTATGTACTGTTTATAACTTGTCTTACGTGTGAATGCACTTCATGTAAGATTTCAAATGTTTAGACCTAAATTTGTCTGAGTAATTTCATTGAGACCGCAGATATCAAATTTTTTAATACTTTGACCCCAATTTTGACCCCTTGACATTTATTGTTTTGGGCTCAAATCAAAATACAAAATTTCACCCATGTCCAAGTTACCTACATCTAAAATTTCAAGTGTTTAGACCCAAAATTGGCGGAGGAATTTGGTAGGATATGCAAAGGTCAACTCTTTCAACTTTAACATTTTGGCGGCCAAATTTTCACCTCAAAACTGACCTCTTGGCAGCAAAACATCCGCCCAAAAACTGATTAAAAAGCTTGCTGCATGTTTGAATACCCTTGCTGTATAATTTCAAATTTTTAGACCAAAAATTGGCTTAATAGTTTGCTAGAGACCGCAAATATAAAATCGTTTGAACTTTAACTCTTGGCAGCCAAATTTTCGGCCAAAAACTGATTAAAAAGCTTGTCCCATGTCTAAATACACTTTATGTAAAATTTCAAATGTTCAGACCAAAAATTGGTTGATTAATTTGGTAGAGAAAGCAAAGGTCAATTTTTTTAACTTTGACCCAATTTTTACCCCTTAGCATTTATTGTTTTAGGTTCAAATCAAATGTAAAGTTTGATCCATGGCCAAAGAACCTATATCTAAAATTTCAAGTGTTTAGACACAAAATTGGCAGAGGAGTTTGGTAGAGTTCTTAAAGGTCCAATCGTTGAACTTTGACTCTGTGACAGCTAAATTTCTATCCGAAAAATAATTAAAACGATTTTCCTAAATCTCAATACCCCTTATGTCAAATCTCGAGTCTGTAAACCGAAAATTGACAAAGTTATTTCGTAAGGAAATGTTCACAAGCAGACAGACAAACACACACACACACACACACACATACACACACACACATACACATCATAGACATTTTCACCTATATATATATGTGTGTGTGTGTGTGCGTGAGTGTGTTTAAATTTCATTTAAAAGGATCAATCTATATATCTATAAAAATGAAAGTGTCTCTCTGTCTGTGTACATTTCCCTACACAATAACTCTGTCAATTTTCAGTCTACAGACTCGAAATTTGATATACAGAGTACTTAGATTTGGAAAAATCTTTGTAATCAGTTTTCGGCCAGAAATTTGGCTGTTAAGGGGTCAAAGTTCTACGATTTAACCTTTGAGAACTCTACCAAACTCCGACAATTTTGAGTATAAACACTTGAAATTTTAGATGTAGGTTTCTTAGACGTGGATCTAACTTAATTACTTGATTTCAGCCCAAAACAATAAATTTTAAGGGGTCATAATAGGGGTCAAATAAAAAAATTACTCAGACAATTTCTGGTCCAAACATTTGAAATTTTACATAAAGGGTATTCAGAGATAGGGCAAGCTTTTTAATCGGTTTCTGTTGAAAATGTTTAGTTACCAATATATAAATGTGTGTATGTATGTATGTATGCTTATAACTTTCGACCGAGGTGACGGATTTTTACAAGAGCAGTATCGTTTTGAAGTTCGACCTTTCAGACGACAAATATAAAAAAATTGGCTAAAAGTATTAATATCTTCACCTTCAACTGGGCACTTTTCTACAGAGGGGGGGGCACTTTTTTCGACGATATTTTCGAAAGTCATCCTCTCCTTTCGATTGTCTAGCTTTAATTAAAACCTACGTCACTTCCGGTTTGGCGGTGGTCGTAACAGCAAAGGCGTCAGGTTTTTTCCCGTTCTTTTCCTCCTTTGCGGTACGGGTTCGAGCCTACCATTTTTTTCTTTCTTTTTTTTTTTTTTTTTTTGCTCAACATACGCTTCCAAACACCCGGACAACGCCGGGCACCCATGCTAGTTTTCAAATAAAGTTCAAAATTTATTTCTTGAATCAAAGAATACACAGTTTAAATTAATGTCTATAACCCATGAGTTTTCGATGTAAGCACATCTCAGAGGAAAATTTTCTAACAAAATACTAATATTGGTTTACAATAATTTTACTAAGTAGTACAGGTCCCGATTCCGAATCTCGCTAGATGCAGCCACTCTGATGAGTCGTAGACGACGAAACACGTGTCAGTGGATAATTATTATTTTTTAAATTAGTATAATTTGTATTAGATATTCATAAAAAAACCAGAGAATAATGGAAAAACCCCTTTGAATCTAGGCGGATGACTATTTAAAACCGCTATTGTTGTTTCTAAATGAAGAACAAATGAAAAATTTAAGATTTTAAAGCTGAACGCTTATTTAAGAATTAAAAATGGAGGGGAAGGAGTTAGGCTAGACAGGGGAAGAGGAGGGGTGGGTCGGGTGTTCCTGGTATTAAGACAGACAAGCGTATAAATGGGTCAAGGATGAGTATATTCGAAAGAAGGAAGCGGGAAGGATGGGGGGGGGGACGAAACGAAAAACGCTTTCAAAGCAAGCGGAAAATCAGTTACTTAACAAAACCAGTTAATTAATTGGCGAAAAAAAAAACTTGTATTATTGTGAAATTAATATTATAAATGTATTTTAAAAAAAAAACTAACCAGGCGAGAAAACATATACATCTATTTAAATACTTGACTAATTATCCTTTTCATTGATAGAGAATGGTAAATATTTATAATATATACACGCGAAAACACACATAAACATATATATACACACATCCATATGCATACACATACACATATGTACATGTATATATCCATACACCGATGCACACACACAAATACTCATATACGTACATATACTTTCACATACATACATAATATGCATATATACATACACACATATAAAATATATGTACATACACATAAATATATGCACTCACATATACAAACATATATATATACTTTCACACACACACACACACACACATATACATATACACATACATACATATACGTATACACACATATATATATATGCATGTACAACATATACATACACATATACATACATATTAGCACATATACCCATACAATATATGCATACGAAAACACAGGCAAAAACATGCATGAATATACATACACGCACATACACATAGCCACCTACCTTGAAAATGCTGCTGTCACACCTGGCATAGTTATATGGAATAAGTCAGAAAAAGTTGCAACTTTGGTTGACGTGAGCGTCCCTAAAGAGACAGAGGTCTGAACTAAGAGAGAAACAGATCAAATATCAAGGTCTCGTGTATGATATGAAAAGAAACTGAAATCTTAGGGAGATATCAATCATACCAGTTATTATAGGTGCTAAAAGGCTTATGAAGAAGAACCTGAAGTCCTACCTAACTAATATTCCCGGTGAACCAAGTGCAAAATAGATCCAGACAATTGTACTTAAGGGAACAGCGAGGATACTAAAAAGAGCTCTCGGTTGGTTTCAATAAAAAGCAGGGCAATGTTGACAGCTGGTTTGGCTGCCCCATGTCCAGCGTTCAATCTTCAAAGGAAGAAAATTAAAACAAAAGTCCAAAGGCATTTATATAAATAGTATCTTTTAGCAAAACCAGTTTTAATTAATAAATATTAATTGATCAACAATTAATTAAAAATCCTAATATTTAACTACCGTGTGTTTAAAAATAAAGATATATAAACATATGTATATAGATATATATATTTTTTATGTGTGTGTTGGTATATATATATATATATATATATATATATATATATATATATATATATATATATATATATATATATATATATATATATACTCGGGTTTTTTTGTTTTTTTATTCAAAAGTAATGGACTAATTAATTCAACGAGGTTATTAGATAGTGCTCAATAAAAAGAGCTGATAATACTTGTTTATTGTTATATAAACATGCTCACATCCCGCTGCTACACATAGCCACTTGTTTCAATCAAACAACAGATATCATCAGGCAGCGACTTGACTATTCAAAAGTTCAATGAATAATGGATTTTTATTTTAGGTAGGAACTCTTTAAAAGTTGGAGTTAAAAAACTTAAAACACAGAATTTTAATTATAAGATGTAAAGAGGGAGGGGCAATTTAAATAAAGTTAAAAGATTATAATGGAGAGAGAGTGATTAAGAAGAGAAAAAAGAAATAGAGAAAGAAAATAAATAGAGAAAGAAAATAGAGAGAAAAAAATATATATATAATATGGAGAAGAAAAAGAAAAAAGATATAAAGGGTTATTATAAAGAGAATAAGGACTAGAAGGGGGAAAAAGAATTATGAGATATAGTTAAAGAGAGAAAGAGAGAAAGTAAGAATTAATAGGAAGGGAATCTTAAAAAGTTGATAGTATATAGAAAAAGAAAAAGATCTGCGTGTCAACCAATTTATGAACAATTATACAATTCAGTAATGAGACACGTTATTACAAATACAAACAGAAAATACAATCTAACCGTTAGAAGTGAACATGTCAAAAATGACAGCGAATGTATCCATATAAGATTATTACAAATACAAACAGAAAATATTATCTAAGCGTTAGAAGTGAACATGTCAAAAATGACAGCGAATGTATCCATATAAGATTAAATGAATTCCGTAGAATTAAATTAAAAGTGGATATTATATCAGATGTTAAAACTGTAAATTTTTTGGATGTGAACTTTGATTTAAGGAAAGGCATCTACCAACCATATAGGAAAGAAAACTCAAACCCAATTTATGTACACCCCCTATCAAATCACCCAAAATCTATCATTAGGAATATCCCCAAATCCATTAGTAAAAGAATCAGTGACAATTCTTCCAATCTTGAAACATTTAATAAACATAAATATTTCTATAACAGGGCCCTTAAGGATAGTGGATACAAAAACACGCAAATTGAGTTCATAGAACCAACACACCCAAACACAAATACAAATAGAAACCGTAAGAGAAAAATCCTGTGGTACAATCCCCCTTTTAATCTTAAACTTAAAACAAATCTAGGAATGAAATTCTTAAACTTAATTAAAAAGCACTTCCCTATTAGTAACATACTACATAAAATTTTCAATAAAATACAATAAAACTTAGTTATAGCTGTAATGAAAACCTTGAAAAAATAGTTAAAAAACATAATAACAAAATATTAAACAAAAATAGCACACCCATTGCTACCGAAGGGTGTAACTGTAGAATTAAATCAAAATGCCCTCTTAAAGGAAATTGTCAAATTACTTCTGTAGTGTACCAAGCAACTATTTCTACTAAGGAAAATCCTAATGAAAAAAATATTACATAGGAATGACAAATAACAATTTTAAAGAAAGATTTACCGGTCACAAGTGCTCTTTTGAAAATAATGAGTACAAAAATAGAACTTCCTTGTCTAAATATTACAATGAACTAGTAGAGCAAGGTTAGTCACCAATAGTAAATTGGAAAATTTTAAAGAAAGCTAAAACCTGTTCATCTTTAAACTCACCTTGCTACCTATGTCCTTATGAGAAATTGTTTATACTTACTTTTAGAGAAAGAGATAAAGTATTAAATAAGAAGCACGAAAATTCAATTAATTGCAAACATTATAAAAACCATCGTTTAAGTAATTTAGTTTAGATATAAAATTTAAACAAATTTAAAATTGTCACTGATTTCTATAATTTATTAAAATAATATACTTTCTCCTCGCCTAATTTCATTCTTTACTTCCTCTATCTTATATACCTGTGTGTCTATGTGTTTATTTTATGACCGTGTGTACTTAGATTTATATATTTCTATGTTATTTTGTATACCCTCCTTTGTTGTGTACTCCCATAATAATGTTTACTCAATCCATTTGTATGCTCTTATGTGTGTATGTATCTATCTGTACTCTTGCCAAATAATTTGTATTCGTATGTATTTCCATATATATGGTTTATGTGAATTATACATATTTATGTGTGCATATATATGTGTGTGTGCGTTGTTGTATATTAGTATATGACTGTGTGCATATATTTGTGTATTTTTGTATGTATGTGTATACATAAAATTATATATATATATATATATATATATATATATATTTGTATGCCTGTTGGTTCTCTGTGGGTATATACATATGTATTTTATTATTTTTAATTTTGTTACTATCTATCTGTGTGTCGCTACTTTTGAGTATTTTGTTGATTTAATTACTTCTTCTGCCTGAATATATTTATATATTTATATGTAAGTGTACTTGTATCTATGTTTTTAGTAATACTGTCTTGAATGTATTAATTTGTGATTTAATATGACTTTATATTTATTCTTAACTAACTTAAACTTTCAACTTAAAAGTATAGAGTTACACCTTTACTTATATGCATGTATATATATATATATGTATATATATGTATGTATATATATATATGTATATATATATATGTATATATGTATTGCATTCTTTTTATATACATAAATATTAGTAGATTATTATTTATAATTATTAGTCCTATTTAATTTATTTAATCCCCTCTTATGGCTAAATATGTTATATTAAAAGATAATAAATATTAATTTTATTCTGTTTTTATTATTATTATTATTATTATTATTATTATTATTATTATTATTATTATTATTATTATTATTATAACTATTATTTTTATTATTATTATTATTAATAATAATAATTTTAATATTGTTTTATCATTATTTTTTATTTTATTTATATATTTATTTAATAAAAACGCGAAAACTTTAAACTTATATCATTTAGTATAAAGGGCTTAATTAAATGTAGACGTATGTTTGAACTGCGTTGATATTACTCGTGGACGTATGTGAAATGATAAATATGTTGGTTGGATACATTCGCTGTCATTTTTGACATGTTTGGTTGTTGTTTTTCACGACGTTTCGGCCAACTATTCCTCTGGCCTTCGTCAGGTGGTAACCGCGACAGATAGGAACTTCGAATCTCCTAACTGCATTCTCAGCAATCACTGCCATCCGTAGTTGTCGTTTCACCACGTTTTGACCAATATATATATATATATATATATATATATATATATATATATATATATAGTAATTTATAAAATATATATGGCTACCTACGCATTGAGCACTTTTGAAGTAAATACTTAAAGTTTACGCATAAATCTATACTTTCGTATATTAAATTTATGTGAGTAAATGAAGTAGTTATATATATATATATATATATATATATATATATATATATATATATATATATATATATATATATATATATATATACATATACATATACGGCTTCAAAAGTTGGATATCTCGAAATTCTCTCTGCTGGATTCAAATCATATTTCGACAATGTATTACTGGATGTCCCATGACACAGAGACCCTTCCAACACTGAAATTGATCCTACTTTAACAGAGCGCACGTGGGCGCGTGTGAAAATATCAGCAGGAGCCGAAGGTCAGCGAAAACATTAGCAGCAGCAACAGCCGTTAAAACATGTATGCAAATTAACAAGTGTGCGCGAGCTTGCGTCACAAGAAAAGGAGAGAAAAGTAATCCATATGGTCGGCAGAGAAGCAAAGAGTGCTCGGGGTGAAATGGACATGTAAATAAATGTGAGAGTCGAGGGCGAGAAAGCGCTGGTTCGTGCCGAGTGGGATGGCGGCGACGAAAACTTTTAAAAAGCACATTTGTGTGCGAAGAGGCTTTGGAAATATAATGAAATGCGTTGTTTTGGAAGAACCATGTATAAATGCATTTCATTTGCAATTTTAAAAAAAAAGCCAAGTCGGATTTATATTTGTTTGTTCTTTTGCGACGGTACCATACGGCGTGGGGGGTCTAAGAGAGGTTTGAACTATAGCGACAGAGTTAAAAAGTAACGCCCTCGCCACGTTACATTGTCAGGTTGTCTTTTCAGGATGCGTATCCCCTACTCTGCCAGAAAGCATCCGTAATGCTCATATAATTCGCTTTTACAAATGCGGGTTTTCTGACCTGGCGACCATTAAAACAAAGACCAGAAACCGTCTTTATGTTAGGAACGATATTCGCCTTTCTGTGTCCAAAACGAAACCGGATATAAAAGGTCTCGTCACATAAACTCAACAGCAAAACTTTGACTTGGATTAATAATTTCAGAGTAAAAACAAAATCTGCATTTTTGCTGGCGTGCATGTGGGGGGGGGGAAGAGTACGAGTGTTGAGATACTCAGTTAGGAGGCCACGGCTCATCTAAGGCCGAGGAACGCTGATCTAAGTAGTGTTTACGTTTGTTAATTAACCATTTGGATTTGTTGTTACTACTCCCTCTTGTTGTTTCATTGGCCAATGATTAAATGAAGATGGAAATTTGATTCAGAATCCCCACAAAGGTCACCAACCACTAAAGATACTCAAAGAAGGCCTGAAAATGAAATGACCGAAATCATATTGCGAGTATAACAACTAAGATAGAGATATTAGTTTTAGTAAATCACTGTTTAAAAATGAGGGAAGAATCTAAAAATCACAATCTTCTATATAAATAAAACAATAAAGGCATGTATGTGTGTGTCTGTGTAAAAATATTTAACCGATAAACTCTTAAACTACTGGTCATATAACACTGAAATTAACATGACAAGAATCATACACAACGGAGATAATTTTGTTTGGATGGATGAATAACGCGTTAGCAAGTCGAAATGAAAAATATTCATTTCAACTTGCCGACATGTTTCTATTACTTTTGCGCATGCGTAAATTCATTCATAGCTTAAAGTGCATTAATCTTAAATCTTTCTTGTGTTATGTAATGATGGCTGGAACCATCATACATAGCTGAAGAAAAAAAGACTTTAATAAAAGATTCAAAATAGTGGGCATCGAATAATCGATTGTCTACCAGTTGAAAAGAGAGTGCTTACGTCATAAACAGAGAAATCGGACGACGATTTTTTTGTTTACAAAACAAAGAAACGTGACATTCCTCGTAAGCTCTGGAAGTACAGATATTGGGATGAGTGGGTAATTCACGTGTCGCTCGGTTGAAGATAAAATCGAATGATCATCTGAGGTCAAAAATTTGACTTAAGAACGCATGTTCTATTATCAATCAATTGATTGACAGAACGCGTGGATAGAAAAAACAAAGCGACAAAATGCCAATAAAAACGGTGAATCTAGCAGAGAGAGCTAGCAGAGCAGAGAGAGGAGAAACAAGGGACAGCATGTGTTGCTGAAGACCGGATCGTGTAAGCGTCATTTTCCCTCCTCAGAGCACTGTGAGAAAACTGTTACTATCGCTGTGAACTTCAGAACCACCAAAAGAAAAAAGACGAACTGTTTTAAATTGTATAATATTGTAAAATATAATTTTATACAAAAACAAACGCAATTGTGACTTACGTCTTTTAATGCATATTTTTAAGTTACGGCTGGTCGTTCTAAGTGTCAACCGCTTTGTTTTCAGGTTCAACGTTGTTATGACATTTTTGACAATTGACGAGAGGCAAGATAAGGAAAAAGTGCCAGTCTAAGGTGAGATAACTCACTAGTCTTAACTCGTTGTCATGACAACCGCTTAGTAAACAAGTGAACCCATGGACGACCGACGTAATTAAAACTGCTATGTGCCACAGCCAGGGAGTCCTACGCACTATTACGATTTCCCAACCTGGGAGCCACTCCACAATACAACATAGTATTAATTGGTGCCGTGACCAGGATGTTTGGATTGGTTAAGAAAATTACTCTGTTGATTTTAGAAAATCCTTATCATAGGGAGTTCGGAGTTGCCACCAATATTTAGGATCCTGGCGTTCTGGTCGAAATTTTTGTGCTATATGCTGCCCACATTTTAAACAAGTCATTAAAATGTAAGACTCGTATTTAGTTAATTAGTCATATTAATTAAAGAGCCGAGGTAGTGGAGAATATTGGACAAATCGACCACTTCGGTAAAATTGGTAAATTTGCAGCGTATATTTTGCTGTTAAGTGCGGCCGATGCACTTATACCGAAGAAGACCTTATGCTTTTCGTGTTGCTGTTTATTTTTATTTTTTTTTTCTAAGTTAAACGAAAAAAAAATACAGTAAAAGGGATGAAAAAAAATTGTGACATTAAAAACATTATTGGAAATATCGATGGACCGATAGACGATTGAAAAAAAAATGGTTAATGGAGGGGTGTTATGTAATGATGGCTGGAACCATCATACATAACTGAAGAAAAAAAGACTTTAATAAAAGATTCAAAATAGTGGGCATCGAATAATCGATTGTCTACCAGTTGAAAAGAGAGTGCTTACGTCATAAACAGAGAAATCGGACGACGATTTTTTTGTTTACAAAACAAAGAAACGTGACATTCCTCGTAAGCTCTGGAAGTACAGATATTGGGATGAGTGGGTAATTCACGTGTCGCTCGGTTGAAGATAAAATCGAATGATCATCTGAGGTCAAAACGTGACTTAAGAACGCATGTTCTATTATCAATCAATTGATTGACAGAACGCGTGGATAGAAAAAACAAAGCGACAAAATGCCAATAAAAACGGTGAATCTAGCAGAGAGAGCTAGCAGAGCAGAGAGAGGAGAAACAAGGGACAGCATGTGTTGCTGAAGACCGGATCGTGTAAGCGTCATTTTCCCTCCTCAGAGCACTGTGAGAAAACTGTTACTATCGCTGTGAACTTCAGAACCACCAAAAGAAAAAAGACGAACTGTTTTAAATTGTATAATATTGTAAAATATAATTTTATACAAAAACAAACGCAATTGTGACTTACGTCTTTTAATGCATATTTTTAAGTTACGGCTGGTCGTTCTAAGTGTCAACCGCTTTGTTTTCAGGTTCAACGTTGTTATGACATTTTTGACAATTGACGAGAGGCAAGATAAGGAAAAAGTGCCAGTCTAAGGTGAGATAACTCACTAGTCTTAACTCGTTGTCATGACAACCGCTTAGTAAACAAGTGAACCCATGGACGACCGACGTAATTAAAACTGCTATGTGCCACAGCCAGGGAGTCCTACGCACTATTACGATTTCCCAACCTGGGAGCCACTCCACAATACAACACTTGTCTATCTGTCGATAGCTCAAACAGTACGGAACCCGACTTGAGCGCTAAATGTTTTTTGTTTCGATTCTAGCTGATGGCACTTACGTCATTAAAAAAAACTCTTGAAATCAATACTATATATTAGGTACAATATAATATTCAATATAGAATTGATTCTGTAATAATCATTACGAAATCTCCATGAATTAAAATATATTTAAGCGTATTTTACGACCGGAAAACGCCGGATATCCCCCCTAATTATTTGATAAATAAAAGAAAAACGAACAAGAAACTATTTCAGCTGGTGGGATTTTTTGTGAAGAGGGGTAATCCCTTACAATAATTATCGTTTTTATATATCATAATTTTTATGAATTAGGCATGTGTACATATTTATACTTCTGTATGTAGAATATTCGCCCCTAAACTAATAAACCGATCATTATAAGCTTCGACCAACTAGTCCTAACCAATGAACCGCAAACACTAACTCTGGACTAAGGTTAGATGCGTCAATCACTGTCAAGGAAGGAATAAAAAGATTTAAATTGTCCATTATACGGGGTGGAACGATAAAATTGTCGCCATAAAGAAAACAACACTACAGCTTTATTTTAATACTTTTATTGAAAAAATCAATTTAACTAACTTTATTATGTAGTAGAGCTGGCATCTATTTAATGTAGCCGCCTTCAGCGTCAGTCATAGCCTCTATATGGGTCCGGAACTGGGAGCATGCCTTTTCTACAAGCGCCGGCGGGACCTCGATTAATACTCAGGGGATGGAGGCGATCAGGCTGGCTTTAGTGTCGTGGGAGGTCATGTTGATGTTTTCGGCATATGACCAAACGAAGTAGTCCAGCCAGCGGGTTCAGGTAGGGGGAGAAGGGGGTCAGTGAGAGACGGGTACAAAGTCGTAGCACTCCTTTTGAAGCCAAGTCTTGGTCTTTTGGGATTTGTTGACACGTGCCGAGACCTGCTCTCACGCCCAGGGTCGGCCAGCAGCCATCCGATTGCACTTTTCAGCACATCCGGATACAGTTTGGTGTTGATTTTCAAGTCGACTTCGAAAATGTGAAATGGCATGATGTGGCCCTCACTTGTGTGTGTGTGTGTGTGCGTGTGTGTGTGTGTGTGCGTGTGCGTGTGCGTGTGTGTCTGTGTGTACGTGCGTGCGCGTGTGTGTGTGCGTGTGTGCGTGAGTGCGTGTGTGTGTGCGCATGTGTGTGCGTGCGTGCGTGTGTGTGTGTGCGTGTGTACGTGTGTGTGTGCGCATGTGTGTGTGTGCGCGCGTGCGTGTGTGTGCGTGTGTGTTCGTGTGCTTGTGCGTGTGTGTGCGCGCGCGTGCATGTGTGTATGTGCGTGTGTGTATGTGCGTGTGCGTGTGCGTGTGTGTGTGCGTGCGTGCGTGTGTGCGTGTGTGTGCAACATTCCTACAGCCCACACTACTAGACCAACCATGACTAAACCTGGCATGATGATGGTCCCCCACCTAGCGATGGTGCACGCCATTCTTTAACGTTAATGTCAAAGGTCAAGGTTATATCGTATGTATATATACTCTCCCACATTTTTCAACGTCAAGGTCAAAAGTTAAGCTCATATTTCGCGTGTCTCTTAATAAACTCCTCGACCTAGGGATGGTGCACACCAAGTTGGAGTATCTTTGCTATATATTTAATAAAAATGTGATTGCAATACTAAACAAATGTTAACCATTATGATTCTTTGCAATTATTTCAATTTTTATGTCTAACAATATAAGTGTCAACTTTAATATAATCTATTTGCTTTAAAGTTCATAGGTGAATTTCAATCATTTCAGGATGTAGTTGAAAAAAATAGTTGCTCTTACTAAATCCACTTTCTTTTTTTTGATTAAAATTTAACCCCAAACAAAGCAAATTGCCATGGGAAACAACTACTGGGGTACTATGTAGGAATTTGGGCAGCAAGATGTCGGTTCACGTTGCACTTGAACTTCTGCATGTCAGTACAGTTGGGGAAGCAGTAACCTGGAATGGAATTCCAAAGTCTAGCGGTTCTGGGGAAGAAACTACCGGAGTAGAAAGATCTTTTGCATCTAGGGATCTCTACAGTGTGGGGGTGGGATTTTGCAGCTTGTCGGGTCTGTCGAGAGTGTTCACGTCGTGGGGGCACAAGTGCTTGCAGTTCATCAGAGCATTCACCATTAAAATACTTGCACTTACTGTAAGAGTGCCTGCGAAGCGGATATCTGAGCATACAGCAAAGTCCCGCGCGAAACGATAATATTATACGGCACAATGGTGCGAGATGTCTTTTCTTTTTTTTTTTTTCGATTTTTAAAGGTTTAATATTGAAACAGGGTTATTTAAGCCATTTTTCACTTCTATTTTTTTTTGGGGGGGGGGTTATTTTACAGATTTTTTTAAAGAAGTTTTAACGTAGGTTTTTCTGGGGTGGGGGGTTCCATCACATTCGCGGTTTCTTTTTTTTTGTTTTTGTTTTTCCGATTTTTACATTTAACATCGTTCGTTTGCCTAACGTTAGTTTCTTTTAGGTTTTTTTCGATTTTTTAAAGTTTTAACATTTATTTTATATAAAATATTTAATAATTTACTATTTTATATTTAAAAATATTTATTTCGCTTATTCTTATGTTTTGATTACCATCCCCCCTGCCCGAGCACACACACCTCTAAACATCCGGGCAACGCCGGGTACCCCCCGCTAGTCTATAATATAAATCTAACCTGTCTGTTTGAATGTATGTACGTATGTAAGTATGTATGTCTCGCAAAAACTTTCGACAAAGGCGACAGATCCTTACAAGATTGGTATCATTTTGAAGCTCGACGTCTCGAACGACAAATATCGAAAAATTGGCCCAAAACATTAATTCCTCCACCCTAAACTCGGCTGTTTTGTACAAGGAGGGGTCGATCTTTTTTTTTTTTCGCCGACATTTTAGCAAGTAGAAATTAAACCGAAGTCAATCCAACTGTTGGATTGACTTCGGTTAATTTCAACGCTTTTGACGTCTGGTCGCATCATAGAGTAACGGCTAAGACCTCTTTCACTTTCTTTTCCACCTTCGCATCACGGGTTCGAGCCTGCCTGCCTACTACCACTTTTTTTTTTTGCTCAACACACACCTCCAAACACTCGGGCAACGCCGGGCACCCATGCAGGTCTCCTATAATATAAATCTCAAGCGTCTGTTAGTGTGTATGTTTGTATGTCTCGCTAAAACTTTCGACACACGCGACCAACACTGACAAAATTTGGATCATTTGAAAATCTCTCGGCCGATAAATATCCAAAAATTGGCCAAAAACATTTATTCTTTCACCGTCAACTGGGCTGGGGTTTTTTTTTTACAAGGAGGGTTTTTTTTTTCGTCGACATTTTTGCAAAGTCATCATACGCCTTGCAATGACTAAGCTTAATTTGACCGGCGGCGACGTCATATGCCACGGTGTGCGTGGCGACTAAACCTTTCGCTTTTTTTTTTTTTTACACCACTTCCTTTTCCTCTTAGCGTTACAGGTTCGAGCCTACCTGCCTGCTTACTACATTTTTTTTGCGCTCGCACGGGTACTTGCTGCTATTTAATTGGTTCATTTTTTTTAGTTCTTTGAAACACTTTTTTAGGGCTCTGTTGATCAATACCTTTACCACAATGGCGGGTACTCTCGATAATATATATATATATATATATATATATATATATATATATATATATATATATATATATATATATATATATGCAGAAATATGTTTTCTTGTAATATATATATCAATCCTTATTTAAGAAGCTCAATATAATTACAAAGCAATACAGAGAATATATGACAAAAAGTTATATTCCAAAATTCATGATGTTTACCATCTTATAATTTATTCCTTTAATTCAGTTGACTTATACAATTCTTTACAGTATCTGATGAGTTAAGGGTATAATAGATTCACTGATTGATATAATAATTAAGTGATTGATTTTGTGCTACGAAACAGATACTGTCAAGAATTTATAAGTCAACTGAATTAAAGGAATAAATTATAAGATGGTAAACATCTTGAATTTTGGAATATAACTTTTTGTCATTTATTCTCTCTCTCTCTCTCTCTCTCTCTCTCTATATATATATATATATATATATATATATATATATATATATATATATATATATATAGTGACCCCTCAAAAACGGGCACTAACTCTAATTAGGCCCCGTTTCTTAGTGTTTTGTCCGAATGAAATGAAACTTTGGTCATAACTAGTTTATTATATTCAAAACATCACATCAAAACACTATGGTCTTTGGCCTTTTTTTTCTCCGTTCTACAGCATATGTTCTAGATGGCCTCCATTTAGCTTTTGTTTTGTTTTTGTTTTTTGGGGGGGTCACCCTGTATATATGGAAATTGTATTCTGTCTGTCCATTTTTACAGCTTACAAACCTGAAATGTAGCAGGAACGACCACCTACGAATGTAAACGCTCCTGTTTTAATAATGCTTATCTTTAAGTGAGATTCTCAGGAGCGCATGAACCCGTCACTGAACATGAGTTAGACACAGAAATATGAATTATCTTGCAGATCAAGTTTTTTTTGCTCTTATGAGAACCTGTTTTGTCTCACCTACTGCCCGACACTCATTAAACCCTCTCCCTCGAGTGGGCTTCGGTGACATCCAGTAAAAATATATTACCACAAACAGTAATACTATTTAACCTCGAACTGGAGTGGAAAAAAGAGAAAGAGGGGGGAGACTGATTTTCTTGGGTTTTTCATATTTTTTATATTATACTGGTTTTGTAAACTCATTTTTATACAAATATCTAACCTGAGCTCAGTTAGCGATCCAACGGGTCAAATTCCCTAGCGTTTTTTTTTATTATTATTTTTTTTTAAATGGAAGTCACCAATGCCCGGGGCCACTCGGGGATAAGGGTTAATGCGTCTACAGTAGTAATCGTTAGTAATGGAGATCTGATAACGTGTCTTATTTAAGGGGGCCGGTTTATCAGGAATTTGTTTATGTTGGACTTGAACACATCCAAGTTGTAGTCAGGTGGGAAACAGGCAAACGGAAGAGAGTTCCACAGGCGTGCACTTCTAAGAAAGAAGCTTTGTTCATGGAATCTACGTTTTGATTTTGGCACAGATAAAGAGTGGGGAAAATTAATGACAGTGGTTTCAGCTAGACGGATGTTTTTCGTGAAAGATTGGCGAGGGGGAACCAGAGATTGGAGCTCAGACGAGCACTTCCCGTGGAAATAACGATAAAACAACGACGGGCTCGCAAAGTCCCTTCTTGCAGGGAAGAGAAAAGGGCATCCCCCACTAGGCTGCGAGGTCTATTTTGTACTCTATCAAGACAGGATAGGCTGTTTTTAGCAGCTCCTGCCCAGATATGGTAGCAGTACTCCATCCTTAGATGTACTTTGCTTTTATACAGATAGAGAACCGCATCAGCAGTGAAATTTGCTACGTTCCCAATTTACAAACCTGAAATGATCACCTATGAATGCAGGTCCTGCTTTAATCGTGTTTATCTTCACTGAAGTTCTCAGGGGCCACTTAAAATGCGGACTGGACACTTTCTTGTAGATCAAGATTTATTTATTTATTATTATTTTTTATTTATTTATTTATTTATTTTCATTTATTTATACATATATTTTTTTTGCTCTTACGAGAACCTGTTCTGTCAACTTGTAGACAAATTTTCAGTGACGTAGAGAAGGGAAAAGCCGATTGTTAAGAAATATTCTCATTGGTTCAATATAAGGAAGTAAAAATATTAAACAAAAAAAAACAAAAAAAAAACAAAAAAAAAACTTCGGGCCTTTTGTTCGATTCTAGAATATCACAACTGAAACTATAATATATATTTACTGTCAGAAATTACGCTTAGTAATAGTTTTAAAGTATATGACACTTTTATTTAGCAATCAAATTTAAATACTAGCGGGACCTGTGGAAATTCCACAGGGGACTCATTCATATGTAATATATTGATGTTGGCATTCTGTAGATGTTCAGTGTAAATAGAGACGCTCATATATTATTGTACCTATTTACTATGCCTCCCCACGGGACAGAGTTAAACACCAGGGTCGTTTTTTAACGTGGAGAAAAGGTACAAAAATAAAAATTGTCTCAGTCGTGAAGGATTTCTCCTCCACCGAAAGAGAACAAGAAAATGAAGTGCAGCATCTGAAGAACAGATACTACACTTTCACTCTGATATTATTGTAGCTTTATTGTTAAAACTGCAAAAGTATTTATCCAAGCAAGCACGGACGCCCGGCAAACCCCGGTCGTAAAGTACGCTTAAATATTATATTTTAATTCTTGCAGATTTCGTATATATTATTATAGAGTTAATGTTTATCGATTTTTATATATTATAAAGTTGCAATTTTAAAAAAAATAAAAAATATATATCCATATGACTTGGGTGCATTAGCTTGAATCGGAACCGAAATAAAAACTTATAAAAAGAATATATATATATATATATATATATATATATATATATATATATATATATATATATATATATAATCACCTGTTCCTCCTTTCATTATATTATTTCAATTATCGATTATCGATACTTCTGATAGAAAACCCATCTAAGAACATTGTTAGGCATATAAATTATGTTTGTGTGAAATTATCTAAAATCGGCCCATCCGTTTTCGAATTCATACGGAACGAACTCATACAGATACAAACACACACACACACACACAAAGTTCCGTTTATATCTCCTATATATAATAATTTGAGTGTAGAAATTACGGTAGGTTTGCAGTAACAGATGCCACATCAAATTTAATATGTTTAAACTTTTACTCACCATCTTATGTAACTTTTGAACATCGTTACTGACACATTAGTCGTTATAATGAAATTCTATCTTACTTCCCACGGGCGACATCATCACGATTGCCAAAATCTATAAACAAAGTAGTACATATTTTCCCTCTATCTGAAAAGTCCTCCCACTCTCCCAGTAAGGACCGGGTAAACATATAACCAGTATAACTATATTGACCAGACACCCTTATTAAGGCGATTTTGACCAAAGTTACCACTCAGACACCTATAACTACCATTGCCCTTCACTATTCGAAAATAATGATTTCTCCCTAGTAACATTGGCTGTGACCATGAAATTTTATTATTCAAGATTATACATTAATATACATGTCTTCCGTTTTCCTGCTTTCCTACTGACTACAATATGGTTGTCTTCAAGTCTAACGTAAACAAGTTTTTGATGAGCTGTTCCATATAAGTTAACAAATTTAACGAATTTCCATTACCAACGATTACTATATTGTCCAATTTCTACTCTACACTCTTTAACCCTTATCCTCGAGTGGCCTCTTGGCCTTGATAAATGGTGATGCCTATGCAAAAAAAAACGAACGCCGCAGCCTTAATCAATATGGCCGATCAATTGCCACCCATTGTTTTAAATCATTTATACTTTACTATCATTGTTTTTTTTTATGTATTTTACAAACTGCCCATAACATTTAATTAAAAGTTACATACACCATTACGCATTATTAATATCAACATTATTTAAAAATTGTTACATTAAAAAAATAAACGTCGTAACTTTCCTTGTATCATATCCGGGTTCCGCGTCCTAAATTAACCGATACTAAAATGAACGGATCTTTTTTTAAAGTCTTTTATACTTTACTATCCTTTATTTTACAAACTGATGTTTACAAAAGTTAACCATAACATTTCGTTAAAAGTTATACACGCCATTGCGCATTATTTGGATTAAAATTATTTACACATTAACGTTCTACTAAATTGAACACGTACTTTGTGACCATCACCGAGAAAAATGTTGCGACAATATTTTTCTCGGTGATTGTCACAAAGTACGTGTTCAACTCAGTAGAACGTTATAATTGAAAACTGATCCTCGACGATAAAAGTCATAAAAATAATTTTTTTTCTTTTTTTGTTTTTTGGGGAATTTTACTTTTTTTGTTATGCGGAAGTTTTGTTTGTAATCGATGAAATTAGCGTGAAAAAAGAAAAAAATTGTAAATTGTGGGATTTACAGGGGGGGGGGGCATTTACATAAACGTCCGCCGGATCTCTTAATAAAAAAGAGTTGTAGTAGCCCTCGACATCGAACTGATTCGGGTGATTAGGCAAAAAAAAATTGTTTTTCACTTTCGAAATAATAAAAACCATTTTATATATATATATATATATATATATATATATATATATATATATATATATATATATATATATATATATGTATATATATAACACATTTTCACACTCTAAGCCTGAATTATCATTTCATTACTTTTCATTCAGTTTTTATTTGACTACATTTATGCCATTTTTTCTACTTCCTTTGTCTGTCAAATAATTTACACCGCTAAAGTACAAATTTACCCTTTATTACATTGCTTACGATATACTTATTTGTTATACATTTCCTATTGCGTTTTTTTTTTTACTGTTGTTGTTTTTTGTTTAGTTCCCTTTTCATGATTCCTTTCCCACATTGTTCAAACATTAACTTTTAAGGCACTTTTTTTTACCTTACAACCAACTACAGTATTTCTTTTAAACGGACGACTTCTATTGGTTTTAGACTATGCTGAATAAGACGATCTATTTTAACTTCGGCAGAGACAAGTAGTTTTCTAGATATAATGACATGCATTATGCGTGTCATTATATCACGCACGATAAAAAAAGTGTCCTTCTCTCCGCACGACACTGTCATCCACCACCAATTTTTATTTTGGTATATAGCTTTTGCGGGTGGGTATGCTGACAACATGTATCAAGGTTAAACTTGGGGCAAATACTTGGACAGTCCCCACTCATAAAATGGGGTGTCTATTCCGAAAGTCGTTTTACCATGGCGATGTTGGTCGTGTCTATTCCGTACGACATTCAGAAATTCGTTCTTAACATTAGAACGTTGAGAATTAGCTATCAACAACAACCGTAGTTTATTTTTTTACGAGGAGGGAGGCATGTTTCAAGCGGGCAACGCCGGTTAACGGATCCTGCTAGTAATTTTATATTTAAAATTTTTTTTTTTTATTGCATTTTCACCCCAAACAAGGCACATTGACACTTTGGTGTAGGGAACTACTATCAGGGGCAGCAACTACTGGGGCACTATGTTGGGATTTGGGCAGCAAGATGTCGGTTCACGTTACACTTGAACTTCTGCATGTCAGTACAGTTAGGGAAGCAGGAACCTGGAATGGAATTCCAGAGTCTAGCGGTTCTGGGGAAGAAACTACTGGAGTAGAAAGATCTTTTACATCTAGGAATCTCTACTGTGTGGGGGTGGGATTTAGCTGCCTGTCGGGTTTGTCGAGGGTGTCTACGTCGTGGGGGCACAAGTGTCTGCAGTTAGTCAGAGCATTCACCATTAAAATACTCGTAGAACAGTCAGAGGGATGCAACGTTTCGTCGATGGGACACAGGCTGAAGCTTAGATGCCAGTTCAGGGCCTATCAGATTGGCGACTCTCTTTTGAACTTTGTCTAGGAGCGAGAGACTAGCAGCAGATGCACCAGCCCAAATGTGACAACAATACTCAATACTAATTACCAAATTTCTACCACAAACGATTACAACGCTACTGCCCCAATGGCTATCATAAACACATTAACCCTTATCCTCGAATTGCCTCCGGGCCTTGATATGTGGTAACCCCTTTGTCAAAACCACAACATGTAAGCGTCCTTTGTTCAGCAATTGTCTTATTCACACTAGAAGCCGTTTAGTGTTCGAAAATCTTATTCTTGTATTCAAATCGGCACTTCGGCCGAGATCAAAGTGTAGTATCTGTATTTGTTATCTTTTTTGTTTTTACACGCAAATAAAAAATGTTTTAAAAATTGGGTGCTAGGTAGGACATCCCCAAGTACAAAAGGGTGAATGCGGTATTATGGTGAAAGAAGATTCCAACTAAGAGAAACTTTTGTTTAGTTCTAGAGTGACAAGGAGACCAACGACCCCCATTGTTTCCTCCCTTTTCAGTTGGCCTTGTGCCTAAGTTTTTTGTTCATGTTCATTTTTTGCCTGAATAAAAGATTTAATATCTCAAAGTGTAGTATCTGTTCTTCGGATGCTGCCTTCAATTTCTAGTTCTCTGTCAGTGGAGGAGAAGTCCTTCACGACTGAGAGAATTTTTAATTTTTGCTCCTTTTCTCCACGTTAAAAAACGACCCTTGTGTCTAACTCTGTCCCGTGGGGAGGCATTGTGGATAGGATCTTATTCTTGTATTCTGTATTCAAGCAATTCTTGGACATGGGTGTGTGTATCGTTAGGATTTGGTTCTCTAAATCTAAGCAAAGTAACTGACGTCTCTCACAAAGATTCCTCTTCGTTGGGTTCTGTAACCATTCTCTCCACCTCAGTCTAACTACATCCTATTTCGTCTACTTCATCTTCTCACTTCCCCCACTTAATCATCCCTTTTACACTTTCCCACTTTCCTTATCTTCTCTTTTCGTCCTGTCTTCATTCCCCTTAACGGAAATGACGTAGTTCTGTTCTTTTCCACAGAATACCTTCACCAAAAACCAGAGACGTCCACTCGCTTTTTCATCCTTCTCATATTATTTTTCTAGTTCTTAGCAACTATTTGTTCATGGCGTCATTTCGCCTGTGTGCCACAATAGATCAGTCGCTTTTAATATTCTTTTTACTGTCATTTGTGAGGGTTGCAGCCGCTCCCATCCGTGGGGAAATACTCATGTGACAGATCAAGCGAGGTTGATTTTGAACGTATATTATAAATTGACTTCTTCTTCTTCTTCTTCTTCTTCTTCTTCTTCGCCCGACAAAAAGAGAGTGGACCTGTAAATTCACCCTTGTCCGTTCGTCCGTTCGTCCGTTTGTCCGTTTATCTATCCGAACTTTTCTCGATAACTACACCTTGGAATTTTTCTGAAATTTTGCACAAACATTAAACATGACATGAGTATAAAAAAGTAACAGAACGGATTTTCCGGGAAAACTCCGGTTGCCCCCCCCCCGGAGTGTATTTCGAGTTAAAATGGCTAAAATTGACACTTTTGTGCTTATTAAAAATATTGATACCTTGGATTTTTATAAACTTTCTGAAAAGTTGTAACTGACTGATTTCTATATAATTTTGTTTGTATGTACTTCGCGATAACTCTTGGGTGTACCCCAGGGGCTCTTTTAGGGCTAATAAAAGCACTCCATTTTGGGGACTATTTTACCATATTTGTCACAAATTTTCTGTGTATGTCTATTTAGCAGTTTTGCATGGTGCTGAACACAAATTTAAATATGTTAAAGCCTTGAGGACTTTTGAGGCTAAATGGGGGGGGGGGCAAATGATGGATTTAGTCATTTCTTTTTTTTGCATGGTGCAGAACTCAAATTTACATATGTTAAGACCTAAAACTGCACCATTTGTTCATTTTCACCAGGATTTGACGTCCACTGGGGACTTTGGGGTGGGGCTAAATGGAGGGGGGGGCAAATGCTAAACAGTAATTTTTTATGTGTCGTTCACTGTGCACTCACGGAGGACCATGTATGCTTCATTTGTTCTTTTCTGTTTTCTCCCCATTTTTCTTCTTCTTCTTCTTCTTCTTCTTTTTCTTCTTCTTCTTCTTTATATTGCCATTCGAACTCAGCGTTATATTTATGGCAGAAAGAAATACAACGCTTCGAAATTTACTTTTATTAGTTTATCAGACTGCACGCACTGTTTCTATCCTTTCTTTATTATTGTCATTCGGGTTAAGGGCTAGTGTTAAGATATAAAGAAACACAGCAGTTTTCTATTATTTGAGTTCATCACAGCTGTTAAGGTGACGGGGGTGGGGAATCCTCCTTATTTCGGTTTGTAGCTTGTTGCTTGAAGCCTTTTACCAGCGAGGGAGTGGTAGCGGCACAGACCAGGATATTTTGCGTGAATAATGAATACGTGTTGCTATGGGGATACGTAATTTAGAGGAAAGGCCTATTAGAATTTGGAAAAGCATACTCATAAGAGGGGCATGGATGAACTTGTAGTGGACGTCGTAAATGCTGTCTACCACGTCGGAAAAAGTAAAATTATGAACGAACAACAAATAAAGAAACAACAATCACAAAAATGCGACATGTTTTATAAGAAAGTCGGGATGAGAAAATCTTAACACGTCCATACAGCAGAACGTCCCAAATGAAAGAGAGTGAGATAGGGAAAGAGAAAAAGAAGTTGATATCGCCATTTACACGCTTAAACATGCAATTCTGGAAATAAAAGACGATAACCGAATATGTCTCAAACTTGAGGGTGTTGTGCTGTATGCGAGCGAGGATAAATAGTAGTTTGACAAGCGTCTCTATGAACTTACATTTTGAATAACGGGTCAGAAAATCTGAGCAAGAAAGGGGCAAACGAAAAGGTTGAGTTTGAACTTTTATTTAAAGTTAAAACGATCGCGAAATGAACTGCTGAATGTGTCAGGATATTTCGGCGGCGACAGCGGTGGGACGTCAGTAGGAATGCTGGTCGAGTGTTGATATGAACTCGGCGACGATCTGTTTTTATTGTCAGGTTGTGTAGTAGAGGCGGCTGTGACATGGCTTTGAAGTTCGGGTGTCTGGAATACGGGTGCAGTGGCGACGGGGAAGGAGGAGTAGTCTTAATAGCTGCTATCGCCGAAGGAGGGTTGGTGACGGTATCTGCTGCTACTGGCGGGACAAACCTCGTTGTTTGACGAGCTGCGGTGATCTGGTGGTGGCAGTGGTGATGGCGGTGGCGGTGACGGCCAAAGGGGGCTAGTCTTCAGAGCTACTGTCCAGTATAACGAGTGAGGCGGCGGCTAGCTTTTGTTGCTAGCGAAAGGTCAATGGCTGCCGGCTGCTAACGGAACGAACTTCACAGCTTGACACGCTGGGCCGATCTGCCTGTTTGTCGAAAAAACTGTCGTATTTATACTCGTGTTGCGGACGTAGTTGTAGACAAAGGTAACTTTCAGCGCTGGTCGTTGTTTTCGTTTTTTTTATATTTGTGTTTGTTTTTGTGTTTTAATGTGTTGTAAGGAGTCGTCTGTTTGATGTTTGTATGCATGTGTTATATCAATTTAAAGCTAATAAAGTTGTGAATGTGTTCTAGTAGGCATTGTAATGTTACAATGTTTTATGGGATAATTATTTGTGTTTGTAAGCTGCCGGAGTTGCGTCTGCTGTGAGGTTTTTGTTTTGTATTTTGATTTTTCTTTGGATGCACGGCTTCTCTTGCGCTTTTCTTTGTTGAGGTGAGTTGCTAGTTATTCCATTGATGTGTATATACAAAGAAATAGGCTTTGATGTTGTCGTGTGTGTTTAGTGCGATCATTTATGTTGTATCGACAAAGGGGCGTTGTCTTAGCGTCGCCATTGTTGTCACCGTCACTGCTCCTGCTGGTTTCTGGTCTATTTATGTAAATATGGAGGGATATGCGATATAGCATGGTTCGTAATTTTCCACACATAAGTAGAACGATGACAGTGGTCAACAAAAAGAAACTTTTTAAAAGGTGTCTGATATTTTTTAAATGATTTACTATATTTTGGCCATGCTTAATCTAGAAATAACATCCATTTTGCTCTCGGAGGTCCAATTTTATTGTAAATTTGAATTTAAAATTACGCGACTTATATTTTTTAAAACAATGTTTTCAAGATTTACTAATGATGTTTCAATGGCAAAATGTCAGTTTTTATGATAAAATTGCTATATTCTAACAAAGAATCATGTACACTTCATGTACAGTACATGTAACTAAAAATGAAAACTTAATGTTTGCATTATTACGGTCTAAATTTTCGTTTTTTTTTTATTGTCGCGAATGTTTTGGTGCTTGCACATCTCTTTTTAAATTCCAACAGTAGTCCGCCATCATCACCATGTCCCACCTTCCCTGGTAGAGTGATTCCATTTCTCTCAAGTCCTGGTGAAAGCGCTCTCCATGCTCATCGCTTAAAGAGCCAAGATTTTCGGGAAAGCGGTCAATGTGCGAGTAGAGGTAGTGCATTTTTATGCTCATATTGCAGCCAAGGTTCATAAAGGCCACTAACATGTTTGCTACTAGATCTTTATAGTTCTCTGCTTTTGTGTTGCCTAGAAAATTCATCACGACCTGAACAAAGCAATTCCACGCTTGTTGCTCAACAGGATTCATGGTCTCCTCAAACGCGGGAGAGTTTTTAATCAGCTGCCTAATTTGAGGACCATCAAAAATACCAGCTTTTAATTTTTCAGTTGACAAATTGGGGAAGGTTTTACACAGAAACTGAAAACACCGTCCATCTTTATCCAGGGCTTTTGTGAATTGTTTCATCAAACCGAGCTTTATGTGCAGAGGAGGAAATAAAATACGCCCCCTGTCAACTAGAGGCTTGTTTATCAGATTTTTTGCTCTACAAATTGCAAGCTCTTCACGTACTGGCCATTCTTTTTTCACGTAATGTTGAGTACGATCCCTGCTATCCCAGAGGCATAAAAAGCATGGGTATTTGGTAAATCCAGACTGTTGACCAAGCAAGAAGTTGACCATTTTTAAGTCAACGCAAATCAGCCATTTATGTTGGTCATAAGAAATTTTTTCTAGGACGTACTTAATTGCTTCATGCTGTTCTTTTAATGTTGTCGAATGTGCCAATGGCACAGATGCAAATTGATTTCCATTGTGTAACAACACACATTTCAAAGACCTTTTGCTGCTGTCGATAAAAAGTCGCCAGTCCTCTGATTTGTATTCAGGTACGCCAAGATGTTTCAGTAGCTTTACTATGTCATTGCAATAGACTAATTCTTTTTCTTAAGCAAAATATCTTAAAAATCCCTGGTGCCTGGTACGGAAGAAATGTGCCTTAACTTTACCATTTATCATGTTCTTGTACTTTAAACGAGATGCAAGAAGTTCGCCAGAGTCTTTTGGCAACTTTAAATCGCGAACAAGATCGTTTAGTTCGTTTTGGGAAAACAATTTTGGCTGCTCATCATTGTCATCGGGAAAGGATGCATTATGATGATCATCGGTAGTGGTAATGCTTTGAGTTTCATCCTGGCTACTGTTGCTTTCTTCAATACTTGTATCTTCAAATGCAGGTACGGGAATTTCTTCACTATGAGGAGTAGGACGCATAGCTGACGGCAGATTGGGATACTCCAGTGTTGTGCGATTTTTTCTGTTAATCCCCATGACATTGATAGCACAAAAGTAGCAATCGGTTGCATGATTTGAAGGTTCTCGCCAAATCATGGGGATGCCAAAGTTCATGGACTTTCGCGTGCATTTGCTCCATTGACGGAGATGCTCTGTGCATCTTTTGCAAACCATGTGAGGTGCCCAACTTTTGTCTTGATCGCCAAATATGCATAGTAAACGCGCTTGATAAATGTGGTGACAGTATTGCGATTTGGTGCAAGTGTGTATTCACCACAAACATAGAAAAAAACATCTGGCTTATTTACACACATTCTTTGAGTCGCCATTGTATACCTGAAAAAAATTAAAAATTAAAAATTAAATTTGTGTACGTTGTCTCCATGAAATTTAAAGTCTGTATAAAAAAAATCCGGCACAATTATATCTATGTCCTGCGAACAGTTTTAATCGCACAGTAATGCAATAATTTGACTCTGAAACACACAGAACCAATACTTTCTCGTCTGCTTTCATATGTTGGTGTGTTTTAATAACAAGTTTTACCATTGAATTCCCGTATGGGCCAAATAAAGTCTTATCTTATCTTTAAATATCGCATAATAATCGCAAAACTTAGACTCCCTAATTAAAATTTAATCAAAAATTGTTTATTCAAATGCTTTCTTCTTTGTATTGCTAGTGCTAAAAAATTTTAATTTGTTCAGGTAATAGAACTTTAAACGGTAAATGGTTAATACTTCTGTTGTACCTTTCTCGGGTATTTAAAAGTTAAAAAAATAGAAAATTAACGATAGCTTAAAATGTCGACCTGACCCAGCAAAAAGAGTGTTTTGGATTCAGCACATCAAAATTGTCCAAAATCAGCTTACAAAACTGAGACACCAAATTTGCTGTTGACCAGTGTTATTTCCTTTTAGATTTATTCTGGGCCCAGGAGAAAGGCGAGAATAAATCCAAGGGAGATAATTCAGCTAATTCTTATTAAATTTCATGAAAAAATACACAAAAATATACTTGTTTTAATTTCAAACGCAGCATTTTACATTTTTTTATTTCCGTTATATATTTTTATTAGCCCATATGATTGACACAAATGTTTTTGGAGCTTCTGAAAAGCATTCACCGTTAATTGATTGCCATTAACCAAATTGTGCCTCAATTAATAACGCACTAAAACAGAATATTTATCCCTATATATAATAAAAGAGGCGTAGTTTCTGGACCAAAATACCGTAGTTTTATAACAACAGATGGCACATACAAATGTATTATGTTTATACTATTAGCCATTACCTTTGTGTGCATGTGTGTTTGTTTTTGTTTGCTTGAGTGCATCTGTGTTTGTGTTCGTGTGTGTGCGTGCGGGTGTGTTCGTGTGTGTGTGTGTGTGTGTGCGTGTGTGTGTGTCGTGTGCGCGTGTGTGTGGGTCATAAAACTATTAAGCCGCGTAAACTCGGACGCGCATGTGCGCGTGCGTATTTGTTTTGTTTTTGTTTTTCTTGCGTGCGTTTGTGTTTGCTTTGAGTATGTGTATGTACATGAGTGTGTGTGTATCTTTTCTTTCTACATATGTATTTGTTATGTAAACATGAGCATGCGATATCAGAACAGTTACTACACTTACAGCCCTGGCCCGAAAACGAACTTATTATTATATTTACTGTTTCGAAGACGGTAGTAAATAAAATCTATTATATAAATCTCACATATCTGTTTGAATTTATTTATGAATGTTTTTATGTCTGCCTAAAACTTTTTCTCAGCGACATCGGACCGGGTCGAAAGCAGTACCGTCTGAAATGGTGATATCTCGGTCGAATAATATGTGAGAATCAGAAAAAAAAACGGTCAATCATTTCCTAAAGAAATAGACGTTTGCAATAAAGGAGGGTAGCAAAATAACGTTCCTTCATGACAATTTAACCAAACACGCATGCGCGAAAAACATTTCTTGAATTTGTTTAAATAAAAAAAAAACGATGCTTCTTCGCTGACGCCATCGTGAAGCAATAGTTTACGTAACAGCATCATTATCTTAGGGTTGCACGTTCGCGCGAACATAAATTACATTTTTAGTTTTTGGTTTTTAATGTTTTAATATTTAAACAATGTTATTTATGCCATTTTTTTCGTTCACTTATTCTTTATTTCCCTTGTTTATTTTTCCATCACGTTCGCTGTTTTTTTTTTTTTTGCTGTTGTTTTTGTTTTTAAAAAAAGTTTTAACATTTTTAACATTTTTCGTTCACTTACTTTTTATTTTCCCTTTTATTATTGTTTTGCTTTATCCCCTCCCCTTCCCAACCACACTTCACCACACCCGGGCAACGCTTGTATTTTAATAATTCATACACACGAAGTAATTATATTTTAAAATCGCAATATTTATTTGCGAGGTAGCGCGACTATGTTAGGGTTGATACTGATTAATAATTTCATGTTGCAGCAACCGCAAGTTTTGTTTTTTTTTAGTTTGGCGAAGAAGTGGCTTGGATTTATCTTGCCTACTCTTTAAATTGAATACGCTTGCATCACTTTGCTTATAAACATTCAAGGGGGAAAAGGTATACGTCGATTAGTAAAGTGTATCCATTTCTTTATCCAATTGACCAATATATTCTAATTCTCTTATGCTTCTATATACTACTGCTACTATTACTACTACTACTACTACTACTACAATTGCGTACTTTTAAGGCACACTTAATTTACTCACGCAACCCTTCCTTAAATAAACTTAAAGTACAATGACTAAGATTGCTGACAATACATGCCTCAGATCCTAATAATAATGCAAGCACGGACAAGTTTAAAAGTATATATATATATATATATATATATATATATATATATATATATATATATATATATATATATATATATATATGTATATATATATAGTCATCCACAGTTCATTAGTGCGGGTGGAGAGGAAACTACCTCAAGCAAGGATCGAAAATCGACCACCTACACGATAGTCAGAGCTTCTAACCATTACGCTATTCGCCTACTGCTATACGAGTAGAGAATTAACAATGTTTTTAAAATTCTCCAAACGCCTCAGCTCAATTTGTTTACACAAAGAGCATCGCTTAATACGTTAATGGCAGTTTGTATATGGTTTCCCAATATGCTCAACCCAAGATCTGGAGCATTATATATATATATATATATATATATATATATATATATATATATATATATATATATATATATATTAATGTGTGTGTGTGCGTGTGTGTGTGTATGTGCGTGTGTGTGTGTGCGTGTGTGTGTATGTGTGTGTGTGTGTGTGTGTGTGTGTGTGTGTGCGTGTGCGTGTGTGTGTGTGTGTGTGTGTGTGTGTGTGTGTGTGTGTGTGTGTGTGTGTGTGTACACTGAAGAAAATTGCAGGAAACAAACGAAAATACGTTTTTTGGGGATATTTTGTATTTCTATACATCAACAAAAAAGAAATAAAGATTACATAATCATACGTCTATCAATCAACTTATCTATCTATCTGTCTCTCTCCCTGTCTCTGTCTGTCTGTCTGTCTGACTCTCTCTCTCTCTATATATATATATATGTATATATATATATATATATATATATATATATATATATATATATATATATAGGGTGTCCACAAAGTCTGGCTACATTATGTAGCTAGACTTTGTGGAAGCATCCTCTAGATTATGTAGTCAGACAAAGACACGCACACACACACACACACACACACACACACACACACACACATATATATGTGTGTGTATTTTTATACATATTAGGTTGGTGCAAAAACAATATCATTTTCTCACATATGTTACTTTATATATGATTTCTGAATTAATTCATTGATAAATGAGAAATATATATATATATATATATATATATATATATATAGCCATGTAATATATCGTTTTGAAGCGCGTTTTCGCTCTATCAAATCCTGTTATTCGTTACCCTTCTCAATCTCTTCATTCTTTTTTTTTTTTTTTGCAGGCTTTTGGACATCATGGACAAAATTCAAATCCGCACGATGTTCTTGTTTTAGATTAAACTAGGTCAAAAAGCTGCCGAGACAGCTCGTGTTATCAATGATGCGTTTGGTCCAGGGACCACTAACGAACGTGTGGCACAACGATGGTTCAAAAAATTTCGCAATGGTGACGAGATCCTCGAAGATAAAGACGATCGGTGCCGACTGCGGTTAATTACGAACAAAAGCCTTAATTGAAGCCGATCCTCGCAAAATCATACGAGAAGTCGCTGAATCGAGATCGCCCGCCCAACAGTCGTTCGCCATTTAAAGCAAATAGGGAAGTAAAAAAAAAAGTTGAATAAATGGGTGCCGCATGAATTGAATGATAATCAAAAAGAATCGTTGTTTTGTCTTCTACGCTTTTTTCTGCGCAACAAAAACGACCCATTTCTCGAGCGGATTGTGACGTGCAATGAGAAGTGCATCCTCTATGACAACCGACGTCGTTCGACAGAGTGGTTGGGTGGAAAAGAAGCTCCACAACACTTCCCAAAGCCAAAATTGCACCAAAAAATGTTATGGTGACTGTTTGGTGGTCTGCGGCCAGTCTCATCCATCACAGCTTCTTGAATCAGGGTGAAACGATTACGGCGATGAAGTACTGCCGACAAATTTACGAAATGCACCAGAAGCTCCGAGATTGGTCAATATGAAGGGACTAATTCTTCTCCATGATAATGCTCACCAGTATGTTGCTCAACTAACCCTGTAGAAGCTGAACGAATTGGGCTACGAGACTCTGCCTCATCCGCCATATTCACCGGACCTCTCGCCCACTGATTATCACTTTTTCAAGCATCTTGACAACTTCCTGTGCGAAAAATCCTTCAAAAGCCGAGATGATGCCGAATCGGCATTTTATAACTTCATCGCTTCCAGAACTCCAGATTTCTATTCTAATGGGATAAATAAACTTGTTTCTCGTTGGCAAAAATGTGTCGATTTTAATGGTTCTTATATGATTAATAAAGTTTATTATGAATCTTTTAAGTTGAACGTCAAAAACGACATTATTTTTGCACAAACCTAATATAGACACACATATATTATTTTTTTATAAAGATACATTACATATTTCAGAGACGTACCATAGTTTCATTGGTATGGATTAACCTTTTGCGTTTTAGAATTCGTTCAAATTCTTATGGTATGTCTCTGAAATATTTAACATATAGCTGTTAAATAAATATGTATTTTAGCTCTGAACATTATTGCGATCGAACACACACGCACATTATATAAACGGTGCAATCGTATAGTTTTAAACCTGTTGATGCTTGGATTATTTATAGGACCTGAGACGTGTATTATTAGCAATCTTAATCATTGTTATTTCAATTTTGTTTAAAGGAGGGTTGCGCGAGTAAATTAAGTGGGCCTTAGAAGTATGCGATTGCATCCAGACTGGGTGGGTTAGCACCATATTAAAAAAAATTTAAAACAAAAAAGAGTGTCGTCCTTTTCGCTTTTTCGATGACATTCTCCACTTTGTGTTTAAACGGTTTGTCCATATGTTCGAAGTGCAGTCATCGACAGAGTTCCGGGACTAGTTTACTATATTTACCTGTGGGTTATTGTTTCGTCTCTTTGTCTACAGTGTCTACAATTACTGTTTTCCTGTGTTTTATCTATGTTAGCTTTAATGTGGTTCGTTCTAATCGCATTGTTCTGTGCAACTGTCTGTAGAGATTCTGATCCCTGTTCATGCGCCCTTTTCTTAGCCATGTCCAAGTGTTTTCTATTATTATTATTATTATTATTATTCGTACTGACTAGGAGTTCTCACACAGATTATCATCTAACTGACAACAGCTGGTGATATTCCTGAAGTTTGAATGACAAAAAGTTTCCCCAGATTTCCAGTACTCTCCACTTCTTTTGATAACAGTTGCAAATGACTTTGCATTATTGAAACAGCCGCTTGCCATTGATTTTTCACTGGCAGCGACCATTCTTCTTCACTAGGATTTGAGTAGCAATAAGCCCCCCTAATGTTTCAGTGCCCTTCACATGCTCATCCATTTAGAGGTCAGCTTAGTGCTCTCTCTCTCCTTAGTCCTTCTATCCTTCTTGAACCTTCATGACAATATTGTGCTGTATCAACCAAGGCTGGTGTCTTTTTTTTAGCTTTCTAAGAGTTCCAGTACTCTTCGCACTGCCACTTTCCTTGACGATTCCTGATCATTTCGTATGGTACCAGCCGACTATAATTGCTATCTACTCACTAGTTCTCACACAGGCTATCATTAGAGATTACTTACTCACAAAACCTGGACTGTTCTCTGGAGCTTGAGTGACAATAGGTTTCCAATGTTTCCACCTCATTCATTAACCATTTCAAACGACTTTGCATTATTCGAACAGCCACTTACCATTGATTTTTCTATAATAGTGTAGGTCTGGTTAGTACTCTCTCTCCTCTGTTTTTCCATTCTTCTTGACCCTTCATGACTTTGATGCGACACCATTTTTTTTGGAGGTTGGGTATGAGAGGGTTCACATTTTTGTGGTTTCAGTTCTCTTGATCTTCTGTTTTGTTTATTTTATTTCTAATAAAATTTCCATGTGTTTTGTGTTCACTGTCCATGTAGGTTGGTTTATGCGTTCAATAATTTTCCTTAAGGTTTTAGCTGTTTTCATTGTGGACGCCAGTTGTACTTTCCAAAGTCTTCCCTCTAATCCCAATTTCCCCCATTCTTCTGTTTAAGTTTTTTTTATTGGGGGGGGTCCTAGTGCTCCTACGATTATTGATGTAATCTTGACTTTCTTCATCCTCTATATCGCTTTCAGTTCTCTGGCCAGTTCACTGTATTGGTCTGTGTAGACGGCAAAGACCAAGATTTGACAGAATTTTTTTCTTTTATGAACTATCAAGACATCCAGTTTTATTGTAGTTAATAAGATAATAATAGCAGATGTTGATAAGCTTGAATGAGTAAATTCGTTGAACCTCCATGTTTCATATTATTATTATTATTATTATTATTATTATTATTACTACTACTACTACTACTACTACTACTACTATTGCCCTCATCTCCTTTTTGGTTGGGTAGTTATATGCCCTCTGTCGTCTCTAGTTTTCCCTTTCTTATAACTAGTTTTCCATACCAAACTCCATTTGAATATCCTGGCTGAAGATCCTGGTGGCATTTATTAATATCTCTAGTTCATTTTCGGTCCTTGCAAAAAAATTTCAGATCATTCATATACATCAGGTGGTTCATTTTTTCCTCCATGTTAGAGAACTTGTATCCGGCTTGACACTTTCTCAGTATATTGCTCAGGGGCATCATGGTTATGATGAACAGTAATGGTGATAGTGAATTTCATTGGAAGATACCTCTTTGTATGTTGATTTCTGTTATGTGTTGTCCACCAGCTGTCAATTCCAGTCTCCGTGTTCTCATCGCATTTTCAATCACGTCGATGATCCTGCTTGGTATTTTATACATCTTTAAGCGTTCTATTATCCATGCTTGAGGGATCCTATCGTACACGTTTTTGTAGTCGATCCATGCCATGGCTAAATTCTTTCTTTTTCTTTTTACCTCCTTTATGATCCTTTGATGTATAGCAGATCATGTGTTCCTCTTTTTCCTTTTTAGCATCCTTTCTGCTTCTCGGGGAGAAGCTCACGATTGTTCAGGAGTCATAAATTTGTTCCCTCAGTTGTGCTGTCAGTATTTTCCACATAGTGGGTAAGCACATGATAGGCCTATAGTTGCTGGGGGTGGTTCCTTTCTCTGTGTCCTTCTGTATCAACGTAGTTCTGCCTTTTGTCATCCTAGCTGGTACGTTTGTTTTCTGTATACATCTTTTTATGCTTTGAGCTAGTCTTTCGTGTAGAGTTGTAAATTTTTGGAACCAGTATGCCTGTATCCGGTCATGTCTTGGTGCTCTCCAGTTTTCCACGTTTCCTTTGTTTTGTATGGTTTCTTTGCTGATTTAATTCACTGGTCCTTCTTCTTTCACGTCTTTCATCTATTCGGCATTTCTGTTGTTCTTCCTATAGCTTACTCCAATAGAGTTTTGTTTCTGTTGTGTTTGGTCGTTCCATTTTTGTTTTTCCTCCATTCACGTTTTGGTAGAATTGGCTTTCATTGTTTTCAAATTTCCTGTTTTGCTTATCTTATTATTGATCTTCTTCTTCTTCTTCTTCTTCTTATTATTATTATTATTATTATTATTATTATTATTATTAGTAGTAGTAGTAGTAGTAGTAGTAGTAGTAGTAGTAGACGGAGTTATCACATAGGCGATATTAATCACTGATAATAATCGGTGTTGTTCCTTGAAATCTTGGTGACAACAAGTCTCCCCAAGTTTCCAGTAATTTCCACCTCTTTCGATAACCTTTGCAGATGACTTTGCATTATCGCAACAGCCGTTTACTATTTATTTCTCGCTGGCAGCGAACATTGGTCTTGACTGGGATTTGGGTGGCCACAAGCCGTTTCAAAGTCCTAAGACTCTTTGGGCTCATCTAGTGGAGGTCTGGACAGTGTTTTCCCTCCTCACTCCTTCCATGCTCCTTCACTCTCTATGACTATTTTGTGCGGTATCAACTGAGGCTGATGCTATATTTGGGGTGGGCACAGTTTATAAGATTTCTTGTAGTTTAAGTTTCCTGCTATTATTATTATTATTATTATTATTATTATTATTATTATTATTATTTATAGAGGTTTGGACAGTGTTTACCCTCTTTGGCCATTCCATCCTCCTTGACCCTTCATGATTTTTTTGTGTAGGGCTGATGCTTTTTTAGGGTAGTATTATTATTTGTACTCACTGGGAGTTCTCACGCAAGCCATCATCAGAGATGGCTTACTGACAACAACTGGGGGTTTCCTTGGAGTCTGAATGACAGCAAGTCTCCTCAACACACCAGAACTCACCACCTCTTTCGATAACCTTTGCAAATGACATTGCATTATTGCAACAGTCATTTGCCATTGACTTCTCGTTAGCAATGATCATTATTCTTCATTGGAATTTGGTCGACAATAAGCTTTGCCAATGTCCCCGTCTCCTTCGCACTCATCTAATGGAGAGCTTGTTAGTTCTTTCACTCCTTGGTCTTCAAATATTCATGTGATGCCAGCCAATGTCGGCACTACAATTTTTTTCGGTGGGGGGGGGGAATAGTTAACGTTCAACTTTACAAATTTGCAGTTTCAGTTTTCTTGATTTTTACTTTTGTTTTACTGCTATTGCATTTTCTATATGACCAGTTAGTGGTTGTCGCTCATGTTGGTTAAATTCTGCAATCGTTGATTTTCCCAAAGATTTCAGTAGTCTTCAACATTATTGTTCATTGCATTATTATTTTTTCC